>NC_086244.1:13814867-14052367 GCF_036321145.2 Pelmatolapia mariae | reverse complement strand
ACATTAATGTAATGTGCACACTGTCAAATCTGATGCAAGAGCACCTAGAAATCGCCATCATTATTTTGTAGAAGTGCCTTAAGATTTTATTTTGTCATTGCAATTAATATGTTTTTTTTAAAACATATATATTAGTGATTGGGCAAAAAGAGGACCCTCCTACAGAGATTCACCCCCTGAAACATCAGCTGTCCTCTGCTTAACTGAGATGTCTCTTTGGCATCAACTCATTTGTGACTTTGCTGCTTTGGTTCTCTTGCGCGACGCTCCTTTTGGCCACCACAGGCAGCTGTTTTCAGCTAAAAGCTTCACTGTGCTCCACCTGCTTAGCAGCAAACAAGCACACTTATAAGGTAGCTGGTAGGGATAGTAGAGCATTTAGCGGCTGAAGAGACGAGTATTTCCCTCAGGAGCTGAAAAAAACAACTAAACTACTAAGACTAAACAGCTAAAAGTGAGTAAATGTTGGATTTACCAGGTAGCCACAAACACATTTCCAAATAAACAAAACTGAAGCTCCTCTGTCCTCTCTTTTCTCCTTTCCTCTCTCCTCTCCTCTCCTTTCCTCTCCTCTCCTCTTGCAGCTGTGTTCCCCCTTCGTTCCCCAGCTGTTGCCAACCAATCACCTGCTCCCTTTGCCACACACACACATATCCACACTATAATTATGGGAGACTGGGCGCTGGCTGGAGATCTATTTGAACACATCAATAAATGAGAAAGGAGGGATATGAAATAACCGAAAGTGAGGTGATCGATCAGGAGTGACTGGTTGGCCTTTAATTTTGATGCATTTCTGCGGGTGATTTGTTCAGCGATCCAAGGGTCTATCCATCAATGAAAATTATTATTCATTTAGAAACCCACCGGAATTTCTCTTGGTCTGTCTTCCCAAAATTTGTGGAGTGGTTATAGGAAATAAAAATAATGGGTCAGCTTATCGAAAGTAAAACTAAATCCACTGTGATTATGTCATTATGTTGTGTTTTTAACTTATTATAAGAATAATTTCTTGACTCTGATTTCTCAATAAACTGTCAAAAATCATAAACATGTTGAACTCCGTAATGCAGGAGCACCAGAGTGTGAAGCAAAATGCTAAAAAAAAAAACATAAAGACAAAGCTGAAGGAGAAAGGGGGTGAACCTGAGAGAGGAGGGGGGAATAGAGTGGCCAAGCTGCCATAGTGGCCCACAAAGTTTCCCTGCGTATCACTGCCTTAATGTCCCGACCGTTGGTTAGTTTCCATGGCAGCAGACGAGGGTAGAGTGGTAGCTTTTCCCTTTTTTTCCCACGCTTCCAGGACAGTGCCATGTGAAAGCAGCGGGCACAGTCTCTGCTGGCACACACTGAATGGGAACAGAGCTGACAAAGAGCTGAAAAACCATGCTGTTAGTGTTAAACCGCCCCAAATCTGCCAGGGTGACCGGTTCAATTCCCAGTCTACCTCAGTGGGTGGAGAAAAGCAGTGATACTGTCAGGTGGGTCAGTGTTTTATGTGTGTGTGTGTGTGTGTGTGTGTGTGTGTGTGTGTGTGTGTGTGTGTGTGTGTGTGTGTGTGTGCTGGATTACATGAAACTGGCAGCTTGTTCCAGACCTCTACATCACCTGTTATTTTAGCGGTTTTAGTGTGTTTGAGATGAGCGCAGCGTGAGAGCTGTAAGTCTTACAACTTAAAGAAATAATGATTCTCAAATTGTGATGTTTGTTTTTTCAACACGAAAAGCACAAAGCACCTAGCAACAGCCAACTTCCCAAGCAGGATATTACTAAGATCAACACAGTGTCAGACTGAATAATGAAGAGAAAGCAAAGTTGCCTCTTAAGCTCTTTTTACACATGCACTGCAACCCTATACTGCTCTAGACCTTATTGAAAATTAAACTGCCTTTAACCTGCCAACTCCCAAGTACACAGACTGCATTTGTAACTCTTCTCTCCTAAAATAGAGAATTTCCAGAAGTGAGAGCCAGTCTGAAGGGGACCACATCCTGTTGTGTGCTACATGTGAGAAGGGGAGTCTTCTGAAAGTGTCCCACCCTGATTCTCTTGACTCGGAGTGGCACACCTTAGAGTCACATCTTGAGCCTGTACATAAACTCAAAAAGATCCATTTAGACTTGATCAAACTTAAAAAAAAAATAAAATAACTAAGCATCACAATATTTTGATGCTTAGTTTTATTCAAGATCTTGTCCTGCTAAAAGATCTTGAATTTTCAGGTCCCATTGTATCTTGAAAACCTCATAGTAGCAATAGAGCACTTCTCTCTCAGACTGCAGGTTCCTAGAGTTTTTAAAAGTAGAATAGGAGGCAGAGCCTTCAGCTTTCAGGCCCCTCTTCTGTGGAACCAGCCTACTTGTAGGACTAAGCTTAAACCTTCCCTTTATGATAAAAGTATAGTTAGGGCTGGATAAGGTGAATCCAGCACCAACAATCCTGAATCCACCCTTATGTATGACACAATAGGCTTAGGCTGCTGGGGGGTTCCCATGATGCCCTGAGCATTTCATCGTCACTCATCTCTTTTAACTTCCTGTATGTTTATACACCACTTATATTTGGTGACATGCAGTTAAAAAGAGTGAAAAGAGGGATTGCATTAGCCAAAGTGCAGTCTCAAAACCACTGGCTATTGTCTGACAACTCTTTCACCTTCTTTGAGTTTTTTTTAAATGCATCTGCAACAGTGACAACTACACAGAGCAGGAAGTCTTTGCTCTATACTCAAGCCTCATTTACCAGTTGCTGAATTAATTTTGTTAATATGGGAATTTAATTTGTTGACACCTCTGTACGTATTTAGGCCAAGCGGTACCAGCTAACATGAACAGGTTTTCCCTTTCACTTTCTTGTAGCTAGTCACACTTGAACAACCTGTCGTGATCGTTAATAATAGATCGACGTGCGAATAATTTTCGTTTACATCTGAATATTGTCACTCTGCCCCTCTGGTGACCTTTTGCCTTGTTTTAATCTAAAAAAAAAAAAAGCATATTTCGTTGATCACAGTTTGGCCTCTTGAAAAGGCAAATTGTGGTTTTAGCCAGTTAGAGGTTTTTGTTTCCCCCACTCTTTTTGTTTCCTTGCCTTTCAACTGGTGTCAGTGAAATGATGCCTTTGTTGTTTTTGAGCCTTTGAGCTTATGAAAACTGACTGCTCCTGATTATAATTTCGGACCTGTGGTGAGTGCATTCTGGTAAAGCCAAAACGGTGCCCAAAGTACAAAAGTCCTTTTGCTATTACAGCTGATTTGGGTCTGAATGTGCAAAAATATTGTTTGTTCACAAATCAGATGGCTCCTCTCTCCTCCCTCCTCCGTCCCCGTCCATTCTCCTGCTGTCCATCCATTTCCACCCTCTTCTCCCCTCCGTCGCCGTGTGATGTCAGGTGGGGTCTGCCCTGCTGCGACAGAGCCGCTCTGATCACGGTCTCCCGAACAGTGTGTGGGAGCAGATATGTCATTATTTTGCAGCCAGGTGGTCATGCTGAAATCACACAGAGCACATCAGCGCTGTGATGCGGCTCCCACATCGACAGCAGTAGGCTACCCCTCATATTACAGCCAGCCAGGTGTTCAGACGCTGTCACATTTGTCTAAATACAGGCATTAAGTCTGGAATCAGGGTGGAGGAAGAGGTCTGTCAGTGATGGCAAGAGAGCAAGAATGGGGGAGGAAAAGAAAAATATGGTGGAAAGTGAGGAAAAAATCCGAAATTTGTGAAGTCGGGAGATTGCTATAGCAGATCTGAGTGGATATGAATAAACTTTAAGCTCTGTCAGATTAAGTTTTACATTAGAACCCTGCCAGTTCCTGTTGCCTAATAGAAATTAGTCCTTGCCTCTCAGTGCAGTGTTGGTTCAGTTTATCAGGAACCCAGCAGATCTGTGAAGTCAGTTCAAACCTTTTTTTTGGGCTTCATAAAATCAAATCGTGAGCTGCCCATACATAGGCACTAAACAGATATGACCCATTTATAAGGTTTTACATTTCTTTTTAAATTTACTTTTTTCCATAGATAAAATATTTTCTGTACCCAGCTCTGCCAGATAATTGTGGAAAAAGGAAGCAAAATGGATTTAAATGACAGAAGAAAAAATTAGGAAGCGAGAGAAAGATGAAGCAAAACTGATGAAAGAGAATTTAAAATATCTGTACAGGGTGGAGAAGAAAGAAGGAAAGGACTAGAACTCATCAGAGACCGACAGCCATGACAGTGACAGGAGAAAATCAGTGTGCGATGCTGAACCCCAGGATCCTTTGACCTTTGGCCTCTCCAGTCTGACAGCACCTGACCCGCTATCCGTCTCTCTGGGGTCGCCCCTCCTCCTCGCTTCCCACAGGGAGAGAGACAGGGAGGTTGAACCAGGCAGAGGAAGACACCGCCACGGTTTCAAAACAGTCCTTAGAAACATTAGCTTTATTTTGTTCAGCTTTTAAAGGATTGTTATTCTGTCAAATGTGTGCAAAGCTTATTCTATTCTTATTCTACAAAAAAATACTTGAAAATTAAAAAGCAGATAGATTTTACAAGTCTGATTGCTAATTTTTAATGATGCTTGGATGCTTTCTGTATCAGTATGTGCATCAGCTACATCCTCTGGGCTACACTGCAAACACAACCTGCTAATTGCACAAATGTTACCAAATATTGGTTCAAAATGACGCTCCGGGTCGGGTTCACAGGGACTGACCCCTGGCAACAGTCCTGCTTGCAACCCTCAAAGCATGAAGGGCACTCCAAGGGCGTTTTCAATGTAGAAATTAAATAGAAGTATGAAAAAGAAAAGAACAACATCGTCATTCAGCATCAGGTTTTGTTAAGATGTTTTGTATTTTGGTCATTCTGATCTGACCATATCCGTTGCTTTCCCTATTGCCTGATTAGATGATGAGCATGACTTTACTGTGTATAACTATTTCTACTTGGTATTAGTTCACTGTTGCTTTCCCCCTTCACTTTACTTTGTTTTCACTAAGTGCTTGGTTATTGTTAGTTTTGGGTAGAACAACATCTTTCCACAACATTAACTCTCTGATGAGCAGTAACCCTAAACATATGTTGTTAAATTGTAAGATTTTTAAGTTTTCTACAAAGCATGCTAACTGAAACGCATCAAACCTCGCTACCCTAAGGTGATAAAACGCTCCACTGGAATTATTCACACAATCTCCACCAGTGGCTTAATTTAAGACCTTGCACAAACAACCTATGTGGTTCTTTCTTTCTTTCTTTGAAGAGAGGACAAAGAGGACCTTTGGACATGCACGCATAAAACAAACAATTTCTAAAGAATTATTTTTACTTGTTACAGTAAACAAGGCCAGAATTTAGCAATTCAAAGGCATAAGACATCCTGTAAATAGACAGAGTGGGAGCTGAAAAAGGTGCAACCCGCATGAACATGGATGACACATTTGAATATTGCAGTGCGAGAGTAAAGTGTCAGGTCAGGAAACACGTACATGTATTTTTGTACCATAAAAAAACAGCCGTGTCCGCGTTTCACAGCCGGTTTGTTTCCCGGCCTTTTTCTGCTTGACACATAAAAACCTTGTGAGCCTGAACACAGCGTCTTTATTTAGTTGGTGTCAGCGAACAGCTCTCTGCTGTCTAGCTCTCACTTCTCATTGTGCTGCACTTTAATACTTCCATATTGTGCTGCTAATTCAGAATTTCACACTTTTTCTCTCCTTGCTACCTCTCTCTTTGTCTCCCCACGTCGTTCGCCTTCCGTCTCAACCCCGAAGACAAGAGGAAACGTGTTAAATCCACCTCTAAGAACCTTTTTAATTCAACATTAGCAGTCGTCATCTGTCTGCCGAACAATGCACAAACACAATTTACAGCTACGACTGGAGCATCCCACCTTTGTTTACTCCGCAGCTAAATATTGTTCTATCAATAATGGACTCCAAACACAGAATCAAGCTTTTAGTTGTTGGTAATCCTGAATGTTTTACAGGAGATTTTTTTCCCTCTCTTTTTGCTGTGTTTTATTGTCTTGGGAGCATAATTGGAGTGTGTTGTTTTCTTCATTTGTTTTAGGTTTTAGGAGGAACATGGGCTCAGTGCCTCGTGGATGTAACTCCAGATGCTTTTGTGTCCGAGGTATTTGTGGAAGTGCTGCCCAAAATCCTGAAGACAAAGACAGCAGATATGGCAAGGAAACTAGAAACCCCGAAAAAAAATGAAAGCCCTTCAAATTTAACATTCGGTGACATGAAAAGCAAGAGGGGAGGTTAAACTGTAAAAAAAGAAAAAAGAAAAAAAGATTATGTCCAAAAAAGGCAAACGCCACATCAACGCGGCAGTCTACCTACTGTACACCTCCTGCTGTGTTCAGGTGCCATGTTTTCTACCTCCATCCTCCCGTACAATCAGACCGAAAAGAAGACAGACTGATAAACTCACGGATGGCAATGTGAACGTTGCCAAATCGAGTCAGACCCGGACCAAAGTAAACGCCGTGCCACGGAGCGAGAAAAGAGAAGGAGAAAAGACAAGGAGGGATGGAAAGGGGGGGGGGGGGATTTGGGGCTCTAATGCCAGCCTTATGCGTCTTTTAGTCGTTTCCGCCGTCGGGGCTTGGCACCGGCACGGCGTTGTCAGCCAGCCAACAAAAATCTGCAGTGCCTGCCGCATTTCAGCAGCCCTGTTTTGTCTGAGCCCGACACGCACACACACACACACACACACATAGAGAAAACACACCGCGACGCACTCGCGACGCATATCCACGTTTTGCTGCAAATCGACGACGTTTCGAAGCTTCGTAGAAGAAATTTTTGAAACTGAAGTCAAATGAAATCATGAAAGGATGGAAATTTTTTTTGCCCTTCTCTGTGAACGTATTTATCGCTACGTCATATACACAGCGTGCTGCCTGTAGAGCGTGCTGCTCATGGAGCATTCATCTGAATAGTTGTGTTAAAGTCCTGCTGTTTGGACAGTTTGGTGGCGTCGCCCTGTTCGTCGCCTCGTTGTTGTTTGTGTTGTTTGTCTATTGATTCCAGGGTGGAGGAGGGGTGAGCAAGGGTGTTTGGATGCAATGAGCGTGGGGTGGGGGCTTTGGATAATGAAGGCTGTTTGGTTACAAGGGAGGGGGGCCTGTTCTTTGGGTCTCATTCACATGAACAGGGAGCAAGTGTGATAGCTGCAGCTGAATTTTCAGTCTGTCTGCACGGTCGCACAAACCCACCGACTCTGAAAACATCAGTGGTCATAGACCAAGAAATTCTTTTTACTTTAAATTGTGATGCTCTTAAAATGATCAGACACATTAAATTTACCTTCTTTCACAAGTTACTTAAGTCGCCTTGTTGCTAAACTAAAAATAAAATCCAATAAGTAGAGGTAAATGGTTCCCAGCAGAGCTTCTTTGGCTATGTCCCAGTGCCATAGTGTACCATGTGTGCTGTGGAGACTCTTGTGTTTGAATCACAATCCCTTTGAGGTAAATATGTGATTGTGGTCTATATTATAATTAACTTGATTTTACATGCTGCTTTCCTTTATAAAAGATCAGCAAAACTCAAGAGGAAGGTTTCTTATCTAATGCACCATATTTACTCTCCACTGTTTTATGATGACATGGTTGCTGGTACGATTGCTGAGAAACTGCAATGGTTAGCTTTCAGTTTGGTTAAATTTATCCCTCCAAGGAAAGTCAGCAAGCAATGAGTGGAGAGGTGCTATTAATATCAGATTACATGCAGTGAGTTCAAACAGGTGTTTATTTCTTCTTTTAATGGCAATACTTTTAAAACTAGTATTACCCAACGCTGTATACAAATGCCACACTCCACCTGTTAGTGGAGGCGGAGTCAGTCAGGTGTATAAAGGGCAGTGAATGAAGGATAGATTTTTGCAAACTTAAAATGCTTAAAATTATTATGGAGGCTGGAGGAGGAGGGACACATGCCAGGCAACTTTGAATTAGGAACGTTAGCTGTAGAAGCATTAAGGAGAAATAGTCACATGGAACTGTATTATTTTGGTAATAAATATTGGTTTCATTGGTTCAGTAATATGTTTTTGCCGGATGGTTTTAAAACACAGGACTTGTGGAAGGTTTTTGGGTTTTTTGCTATTTTTTTAAATGTGTGTTTTTGGTGGCAGATGTTGTTTTTGGATGCTGGAAGAAGAAACACAGGACTTTGTTCAGCTTGTAAACTTTGTGTTAGTAATTCAGGTTCTTTTGTGATGAGCGCTGTTTCACCGTTGAAACTGTGTGTTTTTTTTTATATGAGCCATATGTGGGTTGCTCACGCAGGTTTCGTGTTTTGAAATCATGTGTTGTACACACAGCAGCAACTTTCTTTAAAAAAAAAGTTACTTTTACCCCACAGATTCATGTGCAGAGATCCCTCAATGGTCACCTCTGTTCACTGCAGCAGTGCGTCAGTGCACGCAGCGTAATGCTGTGGTAAAGTGGCTAGACCTAATCTTTGTGGTTCTGTCTATCAGTACAAGAGATCTAACCACAGCTAAGATAAACACAACTCCCTAAATTCCTCCAATTTTTATGCTATTTAGTTTGATACACATACCAGATGTGTCAGTGGTACTGGATACTGTAGAAAGTCTACACAGGGAGTTTTAAATTATTTTTGTAATTCATGGTGGAAATTACTTTGATTCATAAATTTAAATGTATTAATAAAATTGAGGTTCACACAGTGAATCAGCAGGGGAACCTCTTAGAGCTGTGTGATGAACATCTGGACGAATGGAGACAACCTACCAAAAAGCTACGAATTCCCTTTAGCATTTACATTTTCACACATTAAATCAAGACAGAAACATATCTCTAAGAACCCTGCAGCAACATTACGTTAGATAGACAGACAGACAGATGCTGTAAGCATCTTCTGATTATGAAAAGGATGTAAAGTACAGTATTGTGACATAGACTGTTCTTGCTTTCCTCTTGCTCACAGACCTTGGTGAACATGTGGGAATTTAATTCTCTGTGAAATATCCAATTCGCCATATCTGTACTCGCAGCAACATCCATGGCTTCAGACTCCTCTAAATGTTAGATTTCAGACAGCTCGTGACTCTGTATGATGTCACTGAGAGTAAAAATACCCAATATGAAACCTCTCAGAAGCTCCACCCACCTGCTGTTTACACCTTCTGTTTAACAGGATTCAGCCAATCAGATAAGAGGGAAGGGAAAGCCAGATAGACAGAGACAGTGGATGAACACGGGGCCTGCACCAAGGCCCAATATAGGATGAATAAGGTTTACTGTGAATACTTAGACATGCAGACCTGCTCTAACAGAGTCCAAGAGTAAACAAGGACATGAAGTACAGCATTAAATAACAATTCTGAATACTAACAACTCTTTTTTTTTTTTCCTTGTAAATTCCCAACATATTTTTCTGGATCTAACTTCTCTCTCTTCTCTATAGTAAGGAAGCACACACATATAAAACAGTGAATCCAGACTCCAATCAGCAGTCTGATCTGTTCCGCTATGGCTGAAGGTAGATACCAACAGATGCAGACTCGATGCTACGTCTCTCAAGTCGTTCTCGTCGCTCGTATACGTTCATCTGTTGTTTGATGTATTCACTCGCTGTGGTGCCAAAGCATCAATGCCTGCTGGGATTGAAGGGTGGCGGTGTGTGTGTGTGTGTGTGTGTGTGTGTGTGTGTGTGTGTGTGAGTGGGGGGGGATTGTCTGTTACTCATCGACCATCGTCTGTTAAATTAATGTTGATCTCCCCCCTGAAAAATGTTACGCTTTACACTGGAAGACAACACCATGAATAAATAGGTGTGTAGATGGCTTCAAATTCAGAGCTGGCAGTGTGGTTTCAGAGTGTCTGTTGGAGTGTGTGATTGTGTGTGTGTGTGTGTGTACGTGTCTGTGTGTGTGTCGCTACCTTTCAGACTTTGTAGAAACTTCTGGACCGGTGCCCGGTGGTGTCATGGAAACGCTTGAATCGCTCAGAATGATTCATGTCTTCACAGTCCAACCCTCCCCCATCACACACACACACGCACACACACACACACACATTCATTCGCAGGAAGAGGGAGTTTAACCCTTCTTCTATCCATCTTCATCCCCCCCACCACCTCTCTATCTCTCCTCTTTCTTTCCTCTCATCTCATCTTTGCCATCCTCGTCAAATCGCGCTATTAGTCACATACTTTATTAAAATGGACCCATTATATGGGTGTCAGAGGAGATCATGTCTTCTGAGTGTTTCCTTTCACGCAGAAAAAGACTTGACGTCTCTCTCAACCTCTGAAAGAAAGAGTCAAGACGCCGACGGTGACTCCTTCAACAACTCCATCTTGCGGTTTTCATCTTTTGCTGCCTGCTGAATCAGAAAGAAAGAGTAGTAACTGATAGCTGTCAGATGTGACGGACACGATGGAGCGTGCAGAATGAAAACAGAGAAAAGCGCCTTTTCTCTCCTCTAACAGCTGATTCCAGTGACTGACAGGAAAACGGCTCTGTGGCTCTGCGCTCTCTCTGCACTGTGGTTGCAGTTATTGCTGCTTACACAGTAACTGATGTTATCACTTTGTTTGTTGTGCTGCAGTTAATGAAACTTTATTAAAGTAATTAAGATTAACATTAACATAGCAGAGCTAATTAATGAAGAAGAAAATGCAAACCCTCATTTACACAGTAGCCTTATACTGATTTGAAGATGCAGAGTGGATTGCTTTGTCTCGGACTTGCTCTTCCTTTCTGTCTCTTATTAGAAGTGAATGAGCTCTTTACCATCAGTAGTTTTAAACATTGGCCACAGGTAGTAAAAATGTTCCAAGCTTCCTGCATTACATGTCCAGATGTTTTTGCGGTGTACGTGATATCATGTTGGTATTCTTCCTGTAACATCATCATTACTGTTCCATTGCAACTGACCGATCACAGTGAAAGTTTGAGGAAAAAAAGATTGCATTGGGAGACGTTTGCTTTCAGAGCTCTCCCTGAGAAAGGCTTTCTGACAGCAACACTTCTAAACAGAAATACATAGATGTAAAGAGCGACAAGGCCAGTGTAAAGTGCAAGCTGTGGTGGATGAATGGATCCATTTCATCTGGGAGATTATGTTTTTGTGTTGCGTGTAAAACCAAAACTTTGTATTGATCTTCTCATAAATGTTAGATGTATTAGAAAACTTTTTTTTTTGGCAGAAAGCCCTGAAGACAAGTTTCTCACATGTGTCAAAAAGTATTAAGATGTGCCTTGACCTATGTCTGGATGCAAGAAGCATCTGTGGCTTCACAGAGGCTAGAATCCTGTCCAAATCATTACTTTCAGACTACAGCAGGTGTAGACTGTCATTGATTTATGGTAAGTATTTCATATTTTACAGTCTTTTTTTTCTTGAATTTGCAAAGCTGTGACATGACAAAAGGTAATTTGTCAGATGTATTTATATGCTTGCAGAAACTTTATTTACTTAGTCCTTTTCCAATTAGTTTTTATAGGGAAAAGTAACTTTTCAGGACATTTGTGCTTTGATCCACAAAGTAAATTTAACAAGTATGCCAAAAGTAGTGCATAACCCAACGCTGTTCTCGGGGGTTGTCAAGTGTCAGTGTCCTGAGATATACATACCTATCATCTATTCAACAGGAAAGACACAGGTGTTATAAACTAGCTAAATGTAAAGTGCTGTATACTTTAGATATTGACTCTTGCAGTTTGCCTGACTTTCTGAATGCCCCTGAGGACCAGTGTTGGTCAAGTTACTTGAAAAAAGTAATCAGTAACTAATTACTGATTACTTCCCCCAAAAGTAATCCTGTTACTTTACTGATTACTTATTTTTGAAAGTAATTAGTTACTTAGTTAATTTTTAAAAACACGATTTACACCCTGAATAGGTAATGAAGCGATAGATCTTCAATCGCTTCAATCCCAATTCTACTTTTCCTGCCTAATCCATCATATAAAATGTAATCAAATGGAAAAGTCTCTTTTTAAAACTTGTTTTAGTAGTTTTAACTTTATGCATTAAGCAAAAATTTAATTATATGCAACATTCTCTGACTGAAGAAATTTGTTTAACATTTAAACCTATTTTCTGCACAACTCCAGCATATAAAATAAAATATTTTTTTGTGTTTACACTCACTTTTTCAAATAGATGCAAGTAAAACACAGTAGAAAATAAATAAAATCAAAGGATCAGCGGTCCTGTAGCTCTATTTTCAGCGGTCCTGTAGCTCTATTTTCAGCTGTTTAGCAGGAGTGGGGCAGGCGGAGGTTTGCCCTGGTGCAGGTGTGTCGCAGCCATCATGTCAGTGGAAGAATCCAGGAGTTTCTCTGTGAATTTCACATTCCCGTGGCAGCGTAGCCTACTCGGTGCTTGTGCGGAAGTTTAGGGGTTTTTTTCGCTGTAAAAAGAAGTTTTCTTCGAACAGCGGACGCTAATGTTTTTGTCACTTTTTACAGAAAAAACTTAAAGTAAGGTCAGTACTTCCACGCTTTAAATGCTGCACGGTCATACTCTCTCCCACACTCGTTATATTATCCATTGTTGATCTGCACACAGCTGTTGCCACGAACGTCGCACTCGCTTACCTCATTGTCATGAGACACTCTCGCAAAAAAAATCACGGTTTTAGTAACGCAGTAACGCAGCGTGCTTACAGGAAATTAATAGTAATCTAATTACCTTTTTTGCAATAGTAATCCCTTACTTTACTCGTTACTTGAAAAAAGTAATCGGATTACGCGTTACTGCCCATCTCTGCTGAGGACAGAGTTTGGCAGCACTTTAATGAACCTCAATAAAGATCTATATCTGCTTATCTACTGTAGTACAAGTCATTTCAGATGTTATACCGAGTTTGTGCCACTGAATGTAAATGAAGACTTTGAAACTTTAAAACTACAAAAAAATTTTATCACTTTTGTGTATCAATCATTACTCTTGTCCTGGCTCTTTTTTCTGTTTGTTTCAAGGAAGTAGAAATAATGCTGTATATATGCAGCTTTATCATTTTATATTAGCTGACACTTAGCATATAAAGAAAATAGTTCCTACATAAACAGGATTATTGATTTTTGTGACAGAGTTTTTCAAAGATATATTTTGGTTGTCTTGAGCACTACAACACAACCACCTAGCTCTGTTATAATAAAGAGAAGGGGGACATCTCTACAACCAAATACACACCAAAATAATCTGGATGGATAAATAGCTCTACAGGCCAGAGGAAAATGATGTCAATTTGATTTTGTGATGACCTGTCCTTTTAAAAACCTGGCAGTTTGATGTCATGTAAAGTGAAAATAATGGGAACTGGCCTTTATACAAGGACTGAGGCACTGATGAGGCAGACTCTCAAAATCTGAATCGAGCCTAGGTGACTATGAGTAAGTTCAGTTAAGGGCCTGTTAACAAGCTGTGTCATTATAGCTAATACCCCAGACAAGCTTCCCGGTTACTGTTGGCTCTCAGTTTGTAATGGAGCTGATTTGTACTTCACCTCAGTCTCTGTGCATTGTGGATTAGCAGGGATTTGGTCTTGCTGCCTCACCGACTTCTCTATGGGCTTTTATACAGCGGAGTGGACTGACTTTGCCACCTTTTGTACCTCTGCAGCCAGCATAATCTAACAAGTGCCAGTATCTTTACCTCCTTCTCACAGCCAACAATCTTTAGGTTTGTTTTCTCGGGAAACTAAATGTCTTTGTGGGGTTCCTAAGAGAAACGCAGAGGTCTGTGGAAGTGAAGGCATCTTCTGAAATCTTCTTTGATGGGTTCTTTAAAGATTTGAGACTGTTTTTGAATTTTTCTGACATACTAGGGACAAAAAGAGATGACTGTCACTGTCAGAGTATCTGGGGAAAGCAAAAGTTCCATGGTTACTCATCAGCAAAGAAGCTCTTGATGGAACTTGAAAGCCTGAAGAATACTTGTTTGAGGGTTTGTGAAACAATTAGAAAGGTGTTTTCATGAAGCCTAATTCCCTCAAACCTTTTATGTGAGAGCTCCTCCAGTCATTAAGATGTATCAGAGATTTGTAGAATTTGAAATCCCTCTTTAAGTAAGCTTTCTTACGTTATTATATTCCACAACAATGAAGTGTTTGCACAAAGAAGAAGAGAAAGCAGCAACAAGTTGAAATAAAAAGATTGGTTTATTGGACAATTTAAGAAACAGGAAGGCAGGAAGCATTAAAAACATGTTTATCGCACTAGGATGTCTTTTAAGAACCCCAAATCTGAGTTTTTATGGATATTATGAGGCTTCAGTCTTACATTTAAGTAAAACTCTGAACATCCTAGAGTCCTAGAAGCCTAGAAGTGAAATCAATTCAGCTTTATAGAAAAAAAAAAAGACTTCCATGGTTCACGAAGGAAGGAACAATAAGGTTAGTTTGTCTCTGCACAAACAAAATACAATGTCTGAACAGCCATTGATTGTTAGAGGTTGACAGAGCTCTTAACAGTCTTCTATAGGGTCTTTCAAGACTGAACTCCTAAACCCTAAAATGACGTTGTTCGAGAACCCTACTGAGTCAAAAAGGGTTTTCATGAAATCTGTATTTTTAACTATGAAAAAGCTTTTGAAGAGGAGGACTTTTGTGGTTTTAAGGACTTGAAATAAGGAGATTGTTATCAGATCAAATGGACTGTTTTAAAAAGTGGATTCATTTGGCTGATTTATCTGAGATTATCAAAAAAGTTAACTGAAGTACTTTACATTTTCTAAGTTTAAAAAAAAAACAGCAAGATTAGTTGAGTTATGTTTTTTTTTCCTCAAGAGACAAAGGTTGAACCAAAAGGTGATTAAAATGTGCATCACAGAGATGAACAATATATATTTTTTAATTGTGTAACTGTATTTCATTTTCTATTTTTCAAATAAACAAAGGAATGCGGAATTTGAAACCTTATCATGGAAAAATATAATTGTTTATAAAAAGCCTTACTTTATACCAGAAATGAGAGAAAATAAAAATGGAGCCGATTAAATACATTTTGGTCTTTTAAGAAAATTTTTTTACATTTTCTCCTGATATTTGTATATTTTTTTTTCTCACGTCCATAAAAATATATCAAAGGAGGCCCTTCATCTGCTGCAAAATGAAAAAAAAAATCGGTTGAGGAGAAGAAGTTTTATACCAATTATATCTCAAAAGGCCTCTTTAAAAAAATCCACTTTAAAAAGCATTTAATTAAGACTTACTTTGTGTTGTGACGGCTTTATATATTAATAAACTCTCCTCGTTTTATCAAGTAATAGACTCTTTGGTTCAGAAATCTTTTTCCAGTTCAAGGCAGTGAAATGAAATGCTTCTCTCTCTCTCTCTCTCTCTCTGTGTGTGTGTCAATTCATGGTATACTGTGACAGGGTGTGTGATCTGGAAGGCTGACCCTTCCCATCCTGTTTACTCCATCCCTGCCTCCCTCCCTCCCTCTCTCTCTCTCTCTCTCTCTCCCTCTCTCTCTAGCTCCTTCTTCCTTTTTTTTTAAAACTGCTCTTTCTTTTACAGCCAAATTAAAATACCAGGCATTTTTGTTTGTGTGTGTAATACATGAGCTCAGCCTGCAGAGGTGGTGGAGGTGAAAAGGTCAGCATGTTGAGACAAAAGGGACGAATCGGGGTTGTGCGGTTGTGAAAGCCTCAATTCAGAATCTATTTTTGTCGCATTTGTTGTAGCGTCTGCATTGGGGTCACTGTTAATTGATACATTCTTGTATTTACTGGATTATAGAAATTGCTCAATTGTAAAATCATATAATTTGCATCAACTTTTTATGTTTTGACAAAGGTATAAGCTCTAAATAATAATATTTCATTTTTAAGAAAACAAAGATGCACCTTACAGCATATTATTTACCACAGCTTAAAGAGTGTGTGCAGACGTGGAAAAGCTGTCAATCGAAATACTAACATATCGGAAAATCTACATTTTTGCCAGTTGATGATGCACAAAAAGACAAAAAAAAAAGAAGCTATTTTTTTCTCTCTCTTGTTTTTTTTTGGTGTAGCTTTTGACAATTCCAATAAACCTAAAAGACTAAAAGGAGATAGACGCATGGAAATATTGCTATAGGCCAAGTCTTGTGGGATTACCTAATTATTTAGCACCGCTTGTGTGTGAGTGTATCCGTAGATAGGGTACATACCTGTTGCCCTGCGGGTGTATTCACAGCATGCACATAAGTATATATATAGGTAGTTGTATACATAAATAAAATGGTGCTCCAGTGGGTATTTAATTTAGTGCCAGAGGAGACAAAACTCATGCCAACACTGGCACTCATCCATTTTAATGGCCCTCAAATGGACAGAGGTAATGCGAAAAGACTGAGGGCTGGAACCTTTTATGCTGGCCTCTCTTTTTATTATACAAAATTTGGGGGGCCTTCAAACAGACAAGTGTCTTTATCGCCTAGCAGTTTGGACCTATAACCACGTAGTCATATAATATAGCAAGACATTATTACATTAATCATTATTTCCAGTGATTAGCAATTATTACCTTCTATAAGTAAGTATTTGATCAATATAAATAAAAGGGAAAAAAAAGCAGAAACTGAAAAAAATGAATACAAAAACATTTTGTTGTATTTTGTAAAAATTGTTCTAGTTTTCTTGACAGTTTATCCTTTTAAGTCTTAAAATTGAAATTGTGTCTCCAAAAATGATAGCTACTTTTAAGGAGGCTGGTAAGCCTGAGGATTATCCATCCTTCCATGCTGGCATTTACATTGCGTACACAATTTTCATGAGAAATTTTGCATTTTGTGGTTGAAAGATTTTTGGATTCATTGCAGGCCGTGGTATTCACCAGAGGTGCGTGCAGTGTCAAATCTAAATAGGTATTTGTTTGTGTGTGTGTGTGTGGTCCTGAGTTAGTATTTTTGAATGCATGTGCTCGATATATTTCGGTACCGTGAAAAGTACATTTGTGTGTATGTGTGTGTCTGTGTGTATACAGAGCTGTGTGTGTGTGTGTGTGTGTAGTACATATCAACATTGGTCTGAGTTTGTGCATCTGTGCTAGTGATTTCTAGTACTTGTGTGTATGTTGTGGTGTGTGTGTGTGTGTGTGTGTGTGTGTGTGTGTGTGGGAGTCTTTGTATACATGCCAAACCGGTCCAGCTGGCATCAGTCGTAGCTGAAGCCGAAGCCGCCGTATCGGTCACACACACACTCTCTCTCTCTCCCGCTCACACACACACACACACACACACACAGTCGACCACATTCCTATTCTGTACGCCTGTAATTATCAACCTCTTCTGCATCGACTACCATGTTGGCGCGTATTCAGCGCTGGTCTATACACGCCTGATTCCAACCCTTCACTACGTACACGCTTCATTTTCCTCCACACACGCTTGCAGTAAAACCCCTCCATTTCATCTCATACGACTGCACTGACAGCAGAATGTAATTACACACTAACTGTGGTTTGATATTTAGACTGGCTCAAGATTTAAGGTTTTATCCAAAAAGAAGGTCTGCGTGGTAAAAATAGGCACCGGAGTGGTCCCGCAGCTCAGAGGGGAGGAAAGCCTGTTCAGAAGCTGGAGAGGAAATTAGCTTTGTTGTCTACACGCAGCGGTGCATTTTTCGAAATTCATCAGACACCTTTTTCACAGCCAGGCACGCTCAGTTTGTGTATTAAAGTGATGGTCGGTTACCTGCCAAAGAGGCTTCACCTTCTTGTCGTGTACTGATCAATCCTTGGCCTGCATTTAAAGAGCTCTGATGTCTGATTTCAATCAAACATGTTTCAACACGTTTGACCGAAGATGTTCTATAAAAACTAATGGGTAGGTGAGGGTGTTGTTTTCTTCTCACATCTATTAAATCTGTATCAGATGTTGCCTTGGGCTTTAAGGACCTTCAATTCCAACAACAGGAACAGAAATCATAGTTTCTGTACTGTTTATAAATGAAATTAAAGGAAAATAAAAAGAGCTTTGCAGTAAAACTTTAAACCACCAAGAAATTTGAGTTCTTGAAGAGAGTTACGTGAACATGATGCCTTGCAAAGTTTTCAAGAGATATGTTGAATGTTGGAGTTTAGCCACAACTTTCAATAAATGGAGCTTTAATATTAAGTGATAATCATGGAGAAATATGTCATACATTTGCCATAATATTAAATGCTAAATTAATTGCACAAACCCTAAATTTTGTAGTATGCAACTTTTCCTACAGGGCTTTGTTAAATCGTCACAGTGTGGTTCCAACATCTTTGATGGAAATGTCCTTTAATGTAGGATTGCAGTAGCAGTAGGCTGTTGCCAGGTTAAGCAGAGACAGGTTGAATTTCTCTGGCTGGTTATTTAAATTAAGAGCGTTATTATTTTGTATTACATGTTTTCCAAAATTTCACTATCTAAACCCTAAGCGTGAACCAATTTGTAAAACAGAAAACTGCAGATTCTTTAAAGCCAGGTTCAAAATTAGCATATATATATATGTGTGTATATATATATATATATATATATATATATATATATATATATATATATATATATATATGTATATGTATATATATATGTGTATATATATATATATATATATGTGTATATGTGTATATATATTACAATTTTGAAGAAATAAAATGTTCTATAAATATTTCTCTGAATGCTATAATACAATATGAATATAAAACTTCTCTAACTGCTGAAGTGGAAATTTAGTGTTCTTTGAGGGAAAAATCCTTATTTTGGGAAAACAATAATTACACGTATGTAGTGTTAAATCTTTTTTTTTTTTCTAATTGTGAAACACTGCTTACATGTAAAAATGTTTAAGTAACAGATAAAAATTCCTAGATAAGCACTTACATCAAGACAAATATTTAAATGTTCAAAAGACAAAGTGGAAACACATATACAACAAAATGTGACTTTTCCACTAGTTTGTGGGGGAGATATAGTGTGGAAGCAAAATGGTGAAAAATTCACACACAATGGACCAGTGAAACTGGATTATCTTCATTTTCTAGAAAATGTACATAAACCATGATTTTGAATGTATTTGTGTCACCAAATCCCATACTGCAGTTCTATATGCTGATTACAGAGTCTTGGTTTTCAGCTTCCTTCCAAGTTGCCTGGTGGCTGTTGGTTGATACTTACTGTAAAGTCATTTAGAAATGCTTATTTTTCCCCAAAATCATATCATTGTCAATAACTTTGGAGACTGAACTCTAAGTGTAAAATTCATCCATTATTTGCTGCCTTCAAAAATCCCACAATGGAATGCAGAAAATAGTCTGCATAGCCTGAACACAGTAGTATGCAACTGCTCAAGAATTGACTATTTTCTTCAGTAGAATTGGTTGCCTAGCGAGTGCACTAATTAGTCTCTATGGAACATCACTGTCCAAAGGGACAAAGATGGGAAAAAGCAGAATAATACCATATATGGCAAACCATTAGAGTTGGCGATGTACTATATACATCTTTACTCGTAAATTCACGAGGAGAGTTCAGTTTTCTCCGTGAGGCAGGTTGCTTTTTAATTTTTCTGTTCAGCTGAACACTCAATTTTTTTTCTCACAGTTTGTTTTGTCTGGACATGCAAAGAAACTAAATCTACACCTAAAAGAAAGTGGAGAATAAAAGCGTTGATTTTGTTTTTGTGGCACAAAGCCCCTGCCTTTCTGTATGTGGATCTATGCATTGCAGGCATAGCAGATGTACGTTTTGTTGTGCAGAGAGATCAGCGAGCAGAAAACATACAGAGCACACACACTGTCTGTGATCAGGAAAACTGGCTTTGGCTGTTTCTACAAAAAGTTCTTTTTTCTGTGGCTCCTTGTGAATGAATTATCCTTTAAATTAATAGATGAAAAACTATAGCACACTTTTGATGTTCTGGGGAAATATGTCCCTATTGTTGGTGATGGTGAGAGCATGTGACAAAGGGCAACTTTGCTTGGACCTGATTGTACCGATGCTGTGTAGTGTTATTGTGTGAACATGTCTTTTGAGTTGATTGATCTGTTAAAGCTGAATAATTTCCACACCAGTAATTGTTTTTTCCTTCCTGTAGTTATAAAGATCAGTCTTTGTTAAGCTGATTGCTTTTGCTAACTGCCTAACTGCCCTTTCTTCTTCCTCTTCCAGGTAAAACAGAGAGGAGTTTGTACTCATATGGCAGAGAGTCCAACCCACACTGCCATCAGGTCAGTCCCAATGTAAATGTCTTCTTTTATTCAACCAGTGTGTCAGTTTCAGTCATCTTTATTGCTTCTTTTTTGTTTTTTGATTGAGACAAAGCAGTAAATATATTTAGGCAAAGCAGAGCAAACTCTGAGTTTGATTTGGTATCAGCAGTAGAGGATGTTCAGCTCTAGAGATGAGAGGTTTAAGCACCTAAATCTTTACTTGTGGTTGTGGACTTTTGCCTATTAACTGTGGGACGTGGCCTGAAGGAGAGACCTAAAGTGCACTAAAGCCATTGGTGCTTTTGGTAAATGTCTCCAGAATAACATGTAGTATGTCGCCAGTACCCACCATATGCCTTTTTGCCCACATGTACTACCCACTGGATAATAAAGATTATAGAGGATTGTTCTAATGTGGCCCTAAACAAAAAAAAAAAGGGGGGGGGGATTAGAATATGCAAATGAGGGGTTTAAATCCCCTGTTGAAAAGTGAGCACAACCTAAACCTAGTGTTCTAAAGTGACTTTTTGGAGTTGGATGTGACTTTTGATCTCAGTCACTTATGCTGTAAAAAGAAGGAGGAAGTTGACATCACCATAGTTTTGTAACCATCATTAAACATTTTGTAATAACCATTGTTAATAAATGGTAAGCTGATAGCTGATTATTTTTGTAAATAGTTCTTTTAATGTATTAATTTTTTCAAATAATTAGTAATGTTAAAATGTATATTTATGTCGTTAGTTTGTGTTTGTTTTTGTGCACTTATACCAACCACCGTGTTGTTCATAAACCTGCTCAAACACTCTCTGTGCCTAAGCCTAACCAAAAATCCAGAGAAAGTCAAAGCAGAGAAAAGGTGCTAACAAAATTAAAAAGCGAACATAAACCACTAAAGTAGTCGTTAAAACTTTTGATTTACACAAGTACCTCCACCCTGCCTAGTCTTACGTTTCCTTAAATCAAATATTACATCTTAATCGCTATAATGCTTCATAATAATATTTATGATATAAATAGTATAAATATTTGAATTAATTAAAAATATTCATAACATTTATAACTACTATGATAATTTTTATAAGCTTCAGAATTTCAGCAAACATCAGAAATAGTCCACTGGTCTATAAACTAGTTAACAAACAATGACATCAATTAATTGTTTATTAACATGAAATAATTATACAGTTATAGTTGAAATTGTATTATTAATTATTTATAATCATTTATTATCTATTTACAATGGCTATTTTAAAGTCATGTTTTTTTGGTCGCTGACATCCAAACACATGGGTTTATGTGATGAACAAGGTTAACCAATCAACCCAAGTCACAATCACAGAATAAAAATATCCTCAAGTACAAGATGACTTTTCAAAAACAATGTAATATATTATATGTCAAAGTACTGCTTAAGGTTTTGAAGGTATGATTTCTTTGTATTGCTATTGACTGTGCACACATTTCTTTATCTTACAAAGGTGTAAAAGAGTAACCTCCCATCAGACAAAGAATAACATAATCTTACCAGTGGAGTTTTCATGTCCATATAGCATTTATGTTTTTCTTGTTAATGTAAGTTCACTCTCCTATGAGCTGTTGGTTAGTGTGGCTTTGCACTGCTACATGTTAGCTAACTCTAACATTTAACAATTTTTTTTCCCCAGTTGTCAAACAGTTTGTTTAAACTCATGTCCCTTTGTTGTTCCCGTAAAGAGGATTCATGCAAATTTGCAAAGTCATCTTTGACTTGTTGGCTGATTGTAGACGCTGTTTCTTGCATAATTTATTTCATTCAGATAGTTATTATTGTGCAACAGCTACCAATCACTCTCTGAAAAGTTGGGAACCTACATTTGCAACTTTTTCGGTGTCTTAATATCTATGCATATATTCATGTGCTGTCATTTAAAGTCCACATAATAAAAACTATAGAATACTCTGTTTGCTATGTGTCAATCATCCTCGTGACTACAATAAACAACAGCTGTTACATATTTTTTTGTATAATTTTAATAGAGATGTTTAACTTTATCTAACTATTCCCAACTTCATTAAACAAATAGTTATTAATTTTAACTTTAAGGACAACTGTTTTCACCAACGGTAGCACCAGGTGTTGTGACGACTTTTACTACATTTTGAATCTGCACTGTAATCTTCCTGCTCCGTTCTCATGGACCATATGCATCAGTGAAAAGATACACGTTGATAATTAACTGAGACATACAGATGTTGGCATTTGATTAAACAGAGAGGCTTGATGTGCTCGCTGTATTTTGATGACCACCAAATAAAAAACAAAAAATCACATACATTTCATTCCTGCACAGGTTGTTGGACGTGTGGAATCTGATATTACAGATTTATTTTTCTTTTCGTCTCAATGATCTTTAATTAAAGCTTATCAAAGAAGTGTGTTTCCTAGATTAAAAATATCAAAGTTGCACTAAAAGGTGTTACAGGTTATTATGAATCTATGAAATACTGTATGTGAAAAATTTCCTTTTGCATATCAAGAAGTTTGACTTTCAGATCTGATAAAAGCTTGCGGATAACAGTGGAGAATTTGATTATATTATTTAATTGCTATGTAGTTCAAATATACAAGAGTTTCTGATTAATCCACTTCCTAAAGTTGATGTGTGACTCTTCAATATCATAATATTTTTAGCGTTACTGTAGGTTTTGGCGCTACATTAGAAATTGTGGTCTAATTAATTTTAATCTTGCCTTTGGCGATTGCTGGTCTGTATGTTCATCTGTTAGCTAGTCATTATTTCATTGCAAAGTGAAATGATGCAGTTGAAGTCTGTCCATTTTGCTGGCCACTTGACTTTTAGCACCACCAGCATGTTAATCTTTGCGCTACTGAAATATTGCTACATATCACTGATAAAAAGCTTGATGCAGATATTCATGGTTCCCAGATGGTAAACTTTAATGACTTGGGTGATCACCAGACTTTCTCAAGGACCGTCATCAGGTAAAAATGTCACGTTATCAGTTAGACCTTTTCATACCCATCTAAAACAGTTTAGTTTGTATGTCATCTCTCCTGATCTTAATTTGCCCTTCATCTTCTTGTAAGTAGCTTCTTTGTACAGCAATAGATTCCTTTTACCACTCTTGCAATACTTGAAACCATCCCTGAAGGTCCTGTTTTGTGAGCAAGTCAAGTACCATCTGCAACACCCCACTGAGTCAAAATAGTTATCATTTAAATTAAATTTCAGAATAAAGAAGACAAAGTGATGGTTGTGTTGGTGTGGCCAAAGTACTCTCTGTCATGCATACTCTGTAATGAAGGGGCACCCGACTGTGATCACACCACAGCTCAGGTTGTTTGCACCAAATGTTCTCACTTAGAATATTACAACAGAATTCAGCATTGAGAATCTGACCCCTGTGAAAGAATGTGCAAGAGAAAAATTTTCAGAGAAAACAAGGAGCATGTTCATAGTTACACTGCTGACCAATCTTCCCTTCTTTGGTCTTGGACACTGAAAGGTCTTCCACTGCGAAAACTGCTGTCTGGTGTCTGAGTTATAAGCATAACTCTTAGTAATAATTTGTAAAAGGAAATTAGTTGGGTCATCCCAGACCTGTTCACAGAGATCCTTACAGACATCTGCGTGCATGGACATAAAAATATATAAAGTACAGGTCCAGACATTGATTACACAAACAAAAAATCAACAGCACCTGTTGTATTAACATCACTGTGCACGCTCTGTTCATGCACGGTGTTCAAGTGTTTATGATGAAATAGCACTAACTTTTATGTTATTTAGTAAGTGTTGGCATGCTAACAAGCACAACTGAGATAGCACCACCAAAATCACTTCTATGGAGAAATAGGATTGAGCCTGCCTTTTAAATTCCTAAAGAGCCCAGATAGCAAGTAAATAAATAATAAAATAAAATGAAATTAAACAAGGACTCGTGCTCTTATTTGGAATCGTGACATTGATTTAATGATGACCTTGAATCTCATATAATAATAATTGTCATAATGTTATAATATTTATAATTGCATTTTAGAGATGTTGTGATCAATGTCATGTCCACATCATCCAGACCTTGTGTTTCGGGATGAGGGACACAGAGAATCTGTTTAATAACAGGAAAAGTGACCGCCAGCAGGGCCGATCAGACCAAGCAAAGTGATTGACAGTGGTCCAAATCTGGTTGCCTGGGGCAACTGGGCAACCGTTAATGTCGATCCTTGTGAATGGAGAGAACGCAGAAAGCAAAGTGATGGACAGTAAAGACAAGCAAAAATCCAAATGTGGCATCCGAAGGACTCAGACTTTTGAAAGGCCTTCCTGCCTTTTGATCTTTCATGAGGACACGATTTGGCCATGACTACCTCATAAACAATGACGCACACAGACAACATACCAGTTTCTCTATCATGCCAAATGTGCCAGTTGTAGGCACTGGAATATTTGCCATGCAAGTGGAGTCAAATAAAGGTGCTGTTTGCCCTCTGAGACTTTATTTCTTCCTTTGTTTTATTTAGTCATTCATCAGTTTACCAGCTGATTCGCTCAGTATAGACTTGTTTTAATCATTCATATTACCAGTAGGCCAGCACAGTAAGCTGTTACTATCCATTTTAATCAGTGATGAGCAGAGAGACATACAGATTAATAACTGTAATATGTACTTCTTTTCCCACAGGAGGCATTTAAACCCAAGTTATAATCCTTTCTAACCTTTACCTTTCATGGCTAAATTTAACTGCATAAACTTGCTGCCTAAAGTTAACCAAAATAGCTCATGAAATTGAAAGAAACCTTTTAACGTAACGTTAAATCCAAAAATACAAGACTTAAACTCTTGTTGAGTGGATTAAGCTTCCTCTGGCCCTCTAGTCTCGCGAGGATTACTACTTCCATTCAGCAGCGAGGAACATCCTTCATCAAATGAGGTGATAACGCTCTGCTACTACACAGAATGCCCCACCTGATGGAGCTATTTATGGGACTGATAACGACTGATGAGGTCTTTTTGATTCAACAATGACATTTGAAAGTTTTATGTATTCATGCATTCATTCAATCATTGGGAAGTGTATTAATTCATATGCTGGTTTTCTCTGATGGACATTTGAAGCGTTTCGCAATCAGTCCTCCAGTCCATCCATACGTTTATAGATACATCCTTGTTACGTGATTTGTTTATTTGTTTATTTTACAAATATAAGCTGACCATCTATTCACTGTCTGCTCCCTCCACTTTTTTTCCTTTGTTGTCCTAAGCACTGTTTTTTTTATAAATCCATCCATTTGTACTCATTTGTTCATCTAACAGTTGATTTGTTAACTTGATCAGCCTTTGATTCATCCATGTATCCATCTTTCCATCCATCCATTACTCCATTTATCACCGCCTCGCTGATCTTTTATTTATAACCACCTCTTATATCCAGCTGTGGCCTTTGTACGAGGCTACAGCAAACCGTAGAGGACAAAAATATGAAATAAATGAAACATTACTGCCTCACTGGCCATTTTCCTACTGGGCTGCTGTCAAATTGTCCTGCTACACAGTCTGAATGGCTCCTGATGGAAATTGTTTGGAAATGGCAGATAAATTTACATGCTGGGCTGAAGTCCAAAATCCTCTGGCTTCGTCCTCGGCTGTTAGTGAAAGAGAAAGAGAGAGAGAGAAAAAACACTTAGAGGGGAGGATGAGCTCACACACTAACAGCAGGAAGATTTCCAATGACCCCAGTTTATTTCGCCAGTCTCAGACCAAACCAAATAGATTTCTTCCATTGGAGTTTTGAGTTAATTTAGGTTTTGGTTCCACATTTTTGGCTGCAGTTATTGTGGAAGTTTTAAATTTAGACATAATAATTTTGTCTCTGCCAATTTCCTCCGTCTGAGTTCCAAAACACTCGATGATCATACTGGACTGCCATTTCATTTGAAATCTATTATTCAGTTTGACATTGTGCTCATGTAAAGTAATTTCTCTTTGGGAAAATGGATTATTTTACACTAGTCAATGATGTAATCATAGCTGAATTTAAAAAAGAGAGAGAGAGAATTGGTCAGTGATTAAGAGGGCTGGAAATAATAAATAATCTTGTAGTAAACTAGAAGAAAAAGGGATTGAAAAATAAATAACCAGATGTTTGGATTCATGAAAACTAAGTGGAGCACTCTCAGCTATTGTAGTCCTTCTTAAACGTGTGGGGCACAGAGCCACTGGAGTTCAGATGCTTTAATGCTTTCACCTTTTATGTTTAATAATTGATACAATTAATAACAATTGTGACATTTGGGAAGCTGTAGGATTCATCCTCTGTGGACTATGTTTCGTCTTATTTTTAACTCACTTCATTCTGGACCAATTGTTGGGGCAAAATGTAACTGTCAAGTTTGGCCAGATCATTATGAACAGATTGATATTTATATCAGATGGTTTAAACCAGAGGTTTTAAATATAAGGCCCAGAGGCCAGAAACAACCCAGCAAAGATTCCAATCCAGCCCACTGGGTGAATTTGGAAAATGTGAAGAGATCAATATTCCTAATCGGATGAGCTACCCTTGTGTTTTTGAGGGGCAGCCAATCAGAATAAAGTTGGCTTAAAGGGGGCGGTTCTAAAAATGATATTTTGCAGACAGAGGATAAACTGAAGGGCTGCCCAGAATAAGATTGAGAAGTATTATTTTGAATTGCAAATTATGCAAAGATGGTTTATTTTTTGGTCCAAAAAAAGTGGAGCTGGAAATGAATCCCTTTTAACTTTAATATGATGCACAAATATGCTTTTAATAAATAAAAAAAAGTATGTGCAATACTATTTTGAATATGTGATAATTCACTGATATTAGTTTACATTTATATAGTGTGATGGTCTATGTTGTAGTTGGGTTTTAGGTTTTAGGGTCAACTAGTTTTGGTTACCCAATCAGGTTGCGTTCCACAAAGCGATGGCTGGTGCCATCAATGGTCCATCGACAGTAGTTTCCAGTGTTTATTTTCTGCACAAGAGTGCTTTTTCTCCTCAGTGACTGCTTGCATCCACTTTGAACGTGGAACCTGACAGGGTCATTGTGACTCTCACCAAGCTGTAAATGGGTGCTGGGGGATGGGAAACATGGCTTGATGCCAATGTAAGAGCCCAAAATCACAACAGTGAGCTGTGCTCCCTTACAATCATCCAGACACCCTCCAAAACCCAGAGTCTGCTGACAGAAGGTAGCATAAATACTCCAAACACCAGGATGGAGAGAGAATGAGAACGTTGTTGGATTACATGGGATATTGGGAACAGATATTTTTTATTATTTACTTCATATTACTTCATATAATGCTACATTTATACAGTGTGCAAATTGTAACAAGTTTAATGGAATAGAGAAAACACTGGGTTAAAGTTCAAGCTTCCAAGAAATCTTTTCAACTTTTATGATTATGGAACATTATATTAAGCTGCATTGCTACATGGTAGCTGTTCTGGAGTTTTTGATCAAGTTTTAGCTTTACCAAGCTGGTCTCCCAATCGTTCCTGTGAAATCGTTCCTTTAATATGCTTAATCACCAAGAGGTAAAACCCAATAATTATGCATTTCTCTTGGTAGTTAAAAGAAATATTAAGTTCAAACTAAATGCACTTATCTTTTGCCTTTTTCCTAGAAGATGAGCCCTTTAAGACTTTAAGACTAATATTCTCCAGATAGTTCCTTTACTGCTAGCCTGAGGATACACCTTTTTGTTAACTTCCACTGCTATGGCCAAGAAAAGCACATTGTTTGTTCTTCTCTGGTTTTATGGGGATTTCTGTGGTTTCACTGCTGCTGAGAGTATCACCTGGACTCCCATAACCACAGTGGAAACACCCTCATTGGCAGTATAATATATAGCCAGCACACACCCGCACAAACACACTACATGACTTTCATATAGCTGCTATCTAAAGGGGAATTCTGTCTACATAAGCAGAAAACCTCTCCTCATCTGGATGAAGGGATGGGAGTAGATGATCTTCTGCCATCACTTTGCCGCTATCTTTTACGTGTCTCTCATCCCGTCTCGCACTCTTTATATCTTCTTATCTTGTTTGGGGTTTTTCATCAGTTTCCTCCCCATCTGAAATTTTTCCCTTCTTCTTCATTCTGTCGTTCATTCAAGCCAAAGCCACTATGTCGACTGCTTACACACACACACGCACACACACACGCACACAGTTTTTCTCTCAGCCACACCAAAGCATGCCTGTCATCCACTTATCGCCTCACAGATCAGCAGGTTAGTCCTGGGCCGGCAGCGAGCGCTGAGGCAGCAGCAGTGTGGATGTGAGGTTCTGCTGGAATGCAACATGAGAAAAAAGCCTTTAACCCTTCCTATATACACACACACTCACACATCAGTCAGTGAAAAGTGCTGAAGCCTCCGTTTTTGAAGCTCTGCAAGTTTTGGGAGCCACTTGGAAGCCGCATTTTCCTATTAAACAAGGTGCACACACATGCACTTATATACAAATTTTCAGTCTGAATAAACCTAGATTTACTCTATTAAATACACATGCAGATACTGTATCTGCAACATAACATAGCGACGTCATTATTATAGATGGATCTGTGCTGTGGGCTATGTTGAGTTACATTTACCTGCAGAAGAACAGCAGGTGTGTCATTCCCCTCGGCTTCCTTGTTTACTGCTAATGTCCTCAATCAGCTAAACTCGTGAGCACTTTAGGGCTCTCCAAACATTTTTGCGTCTGATGGGTCAGAGACTAGAAAGAGAGAAACTTGGCATTGTGGTGTCTGTCCTCGCTGTGTTCTCATTTGTCATCTTTCACTCTGTTTTTGTCTCTTCGATCTCTTTCAAACGTACAGATCTTTGAGGTTTAAAAACACAAAGAACCCTTTGATGCGCTGCTTTTCAGCGTAACCACTTGAGTTTTAATAAGTTGAGTGGTTGTGTGGCGGTGTTTGATCATCGATGTGAGAGGTAACCTGAGGTGTTTATGGGTGCAGTTAAGAAAAAAATTGTTACATGTGGTCATTTCAGATCATCAGTGCAGTATCAAGCTATCTTCTCATATAAAATTCACAGCAGGTCAGGCATCTGAAGCCTGAGTGACACAAAGATAATGTCTTTTTACCAATGTTACCATTTCCCGATCCTTCTTTGTGTTTGTGTTAAGCTTTGTGGGGGAGCATTTTCTCTCGCTTTCTCTCATGTCCCTAAAATTGCTGTAGACAGTAATCAGTAATTCTCAGTTTGCTGGCAAATTTCAGTCACAAAAATGTTCCCAAAGAACTTTCACATCGCAGCTTTACGTCAGTAGTTGAAAATAGCCAGTGTCAGTGACCTGATGCATCAGTAATACAGCTGTAAAAGTCCAGCGTTTCTTTGCTATCATAGCAAGATTGTACTGTGGCAGAAATAAGAAGGAGATGGATTTTGAGAAAGAAAAAAATGGAGGGGAAGGTGTCATGTGGTTGTCTGCTGCCAGCATAGACTGTATATAAAAGATGGATGTAGCAGCTTGACATCAGCCAGTGGTTTGTGAACTCCTGTTTTGAAGCCTTAACATTAGCATTCCGGCCACAACCATATTTATGTATTTATTTTATTTTCAGAAGTGGTCATATTTATAAAAGAGAGTCAATGATAACATATCAATTTACGCTAGCAAGCTTGGTTAGTAAGGTAAACTGTACATGTGCATCACATAGACACAGACACCTGCTGACAGGTCCTTAATAAGATAAACTTTTTTACAATTAACCCTGGAGAACCCATGGGGTCAAATTTGACCCCATGGTTTCCCTAGAAAACCAGTGGGGTCGGCTCTGACCCCATGGGTTCTCCAGGGTTAAAAACACAGCATGCTATTGTTTCTGTCATACAACAGCATTAAAATGTTCTAAAATTCACCAATGCTATAAACACAATCTAGAGGTCTGGTTCAGTGACTTGAATTAGCGAGTAAACGCTAGCAGGCAACTCTGTTTGTATTCGTCCGCTTGGGTGCTACGTGGGATGATGCTAAGAAGAGACCTGCATAACAGCATTTAAAAACTAGCAGCATATGACAATAAAATATAATAACTAATAATACCTAAAAATATTCACATTTTGCACTGCTGTCTTATTTTGCAGATTACAGATTGTCTTTATTCACCTTTACATACCACTGAAGAAGCAAATCTCCTCCTTCCTCTGTCTGTAAAAATGCAATACTTCTAAGTGTGTGTGTGTGTGTGTGTGTGTGTGTGTGTGTGTGTGTGTGTGTGTGTGTGTGTCTTCGCAGTTCCTTTACTGTGGATTCTGGTTCCTCAGTGTGTGTGTGTTCATCATCATATTCATTCAGACTCTCTTCTCACCCCCATTGGCTCTTTTCTGACCAATGGCGTTGCAGCAGGAAGTACAAGCCCCCAACAGCTGGTCCACCAAGAAAAATACAAGGACAAGTCAAAGACTGTTACATGCAGGGAAATATTCATAAAGCTGCTTTGACCGTAGTCTGTCCTAATTGGGCTCCATTATTATTGGACCATTTAGAATAGAATAGAATAGAATAGAATTCAACTTTATTGTCATTGCACATGTCACAGGTACAGGGCAACGAAATGCAGTTTGCATCCATCCAGAAGTGCTTTAGCCATGATATAGATATATTACAATATATATTAGCAATAATATAGATATGTAAGTATATTACAGAAATGGGTCTATTATGGTATGTTATAATGTACACGGTATGAAGTATGTTATGAATATTCTATAACTATAAGTATGTACAGGCTGTAGTGAGTACAAGCTATGTACAGGCTATGAACAGGATATAAATATGAAAAACTATACAGAATATGAAATAAAAAACTATACAGAAATATGAGATATACAGTTATACAGAAATGTGAACTATGCAAGTTATGAACAGTTGTAGGATTAAAAATTATCATATGTACAGAATGATTATTTACACAGAACTATACAGTAGTGCAGTTAAGATAAGCGGCGATGCATTGGGCAGTTTTCACGACCCTCTGCAACGCCTTCCGGTCCGAGGCAGAGCAGTTCCCGTACCAGACTGTTATACAGTTGGTCAGGATGCTCTCGATGGTGCAGCGATAGAAGTTCACCAGGATGTCTGAGGACAGGTGGTTCTTCCTCAGAGTCCTCAAGAAGAAGAGGCGCTGGTGAGCCTTCTTGACCAGCTTGGAGCAGTTGGTCGTCCAGATGAGATCCTCGGAGATGTGGACTCCCAGGAACTTGAAGCTGCTCACACGCTCCACAGCCGTCCCCTTAATGTGGATGGGTGGATGTGGGTCAGCATTCCTCCTGTAGTCCACGATGAGCTCCTTGGTCTTCTCGGTGTTAAGCAGCAGGTTGTTTGTGTCGCACCACTCAGCCAGACGATCCACCTCCTCCCTGTAGGCGGTCTCATCGTTGTCATTGATGAGGCCAATCACCGTGGTGTCATCTGCAAACTTAATGATGGTGTTGGAACCATCGGTAGGTCTGCAGTCGTGGGTGAAGAGGGAGTAGAGGAAAGGGCTCATCACACAGCCTTGTGGTACACCGGTGTTCATTGTGATTGTAGATGAGCAGTGGTTATCCAGCCGGACATGTTGGGGCCGGTTGGTCAGGAAGTCCAGTAACCATTTACACATGAGGGAACTGATGCCTAGGTCTGTCAGTTTCCTGATGAGTTGTGAGGGGAGGATTGTATTGAACGCTGAACTGAAGTCTATAAACAGCATTCTGGCGTAGGTGTTGTTATTGTCCAGGTGTGAGAGGACAGAGTGCAGTGCGATGGAGACTGCATCCTCTGTGCTCCTGTTCTGGCGGTATGCGAATTGGTGGGGGTCCAGGGTGGGGGGGAGACAGGATTTGAAGTGTGCTAGGACCAGCTGCTCTAAGCACTTAGTGATGATGGGGGTGAGTGCTACTGGGCGGTAGTCATTGAGGCTAGATGGGTTGGAGTTTTTGGGTATCGGGACGATGGAGGTGGATTTGAAGCAGGCCGGTACCACAGCGTGGGCCAAGGACAGATTGAATATGTCTGTGAGCACTCCTGCAAGCTCCCCAGAACACGCTCTGAGAACACACCCGGGGATGCCGTCAGGACCTACAGCCTTGTGGACATTGATCCTGCTCAGCACCACTCCTACATCGGTGGGGGAGAGAGTCAGAGGTTGGTGGTCTGGCGTCATGTCTGTTTTGGTTGTGGTTGTGGGGTTCCCTCGCTCAAAACGAGCATTGTACATTATAAAAGTGTTTCTCTTTTAGAACAGCCAGTTTGGTACAAACAACTTTATGCAAAGCAAAGAGGAACTCAGTGATATATTAGCAGATGACACAAATCTTACACTTTGCTTCACTGTTTACATGCATTGTTTGAAACAAAATAGTTTTATAATATTCCCAGCTCAATTACTTCAGCTTAAGAACAGTGGGAGACCCCTGCAGACCTGCTGTGGATTACAGCTTTCCTTCTCTCTTTGCATGTTTTGTAATCCCCACGTAACAAACTCACAGTGAGATATTTATGCTAAGTCACTGCCTTGGTTGTGCCAGCTGTGATGTCAGCACATTTATACCAGTGCTCGTGGCATGCCGGGCTCACTGCAGTATGCAGATTTTTTTCCTCAAAGTTTTCAAGTTGCAGCGTCCCCCTCTGTGTAATCTGGGAATATCACGGCTCCTGTACCATTATATTGTCGTAATGGTTCTTGTCTTCAACCTGGTCAAGTTGGTGCGTGACAAGCCAAAACGACACCAAAGCAGGACATGAGCTAGCAGGTGTGACATCACCTAGGTGTTCCTGTTAGATATTTTGTAGCTTTGACACTGGCACCGGTTTGGAAACAGGATTGAAATATTGTGAGCAGAGATCTCTCAGGTAATCAAGTCCAATCTGCGGTCCATGTCTATACTTATGCTAAATGTTTTGCAAATTGTTCTGTCTGTGTGATAAAATGCAGAGCTGTGAGAGAAGAGCAAGAAAGACGTGATAACTGCATTAATGGATTTGGAGCCCGAGGGCATAGAAGTAAGAAATGAGTGGAGAAAAAAGTCTTTACATTGGTTGGAAAAAACTCTAATGAAAGAAAAACACAAAAACAGGAAGACAGACATTTGTTTTCTGTTGTTACTGTAAACAGCTGTTAATTGTCAGCAATCAGTGATGTTTGCAGGCTGAAAATCTGTTTGTTTTTATTGTTCATACAGTGACTACACCCTGATGTTATGGTACATACCCCTTGATCTACGGGCCTGTAGCTAAACACAAATAAGACCAGAAAATTTTGAGGAGGTTCAGCACCAGACAGGGGCTTTTGTTGCCATGCCTCATGTCTGTAACCTCACCAAGTTATGTCATATCTGTCTATAGTCAGTCTTATCTCCTTCTGCATCCATCCATCCTCCTTTTTTTGTGGTGAGGTGTTCCATTCACAGCTGCTCTCCAGATCTGAATACACACACACACACACACACACACACACACACACACACACACACAGACATCCAGCTGCTCGGCTCTCTCAAGAGACTCTCAGCTGTCATTTACTCTCATTTACCGGCCGCAGAGATCGACACTTTTATTTTTTGCTATTGATCATAAAGACACACACGATGCTGGACTCGCATGCTCTGTCTTTGTTGACGCATCAGCAGTGACAGCTCAGAGTTTGTGCCTGTTTCATTCATTTTGCACATTTAGAGTGTCAGGACCATCCAGTGCAAGTATAGCATGATGTACTGTAGCTGCTGGGGGCTCCTTTAGTTACAGTTGTTGAAAGCTGTCCTCTGTTTTTATGATTTCTTTTTATTTCAGTAGATGGTAGAACAATTCAAAAATGCTGGGAAGCTATATGGAGCAGAAGAATAGCTAGGATATAACTGGACAAGGATAGAGAGAGCTAGTCTCAGCAGTCAGCTGGGTTGCACTAGGTCAATAAAGCACCAGTGAAGTATAGAATTATAGAATTTGATCTCATGACCCAGTGATTATAAATAAATATCACTTACAGCGGTTCATATCAATTCAAGTCAACTCAATTAGATTTTATTTATATAATGCCAAATCACAACAGGAGTTGCCTCAAGGTGTTTATACTGTAACGTAAAGATAATACAATAATACAAACAAAACAGAGAAAACCCCAACAATCGTATGACCCCCTATGAGCAAGTGCTTTGGCGACAGTGGGAAGGAAAAACTCCATTTTAACAGGAAGAAGCTTCCAGCAGAACTAGGTTCTTGGGAGGGGAGGGTGACAGGACAAATACAATATCAATCTACTGGTGATGTTAAACAACTAAAGACGTAGGACGTCTAAGAGTCTCAGAGGAGCCTCAGAGACTGCAGAAGTCATTTGGATGAATGACGAAATGTTTCACACACTGACAACATCCAGGTGAACAGAATCAGCTTTCCAATGGCACACACCTTTTTTCACACCTTGATCATTTGGTGACTCACATGACCGTCAGGGCCACTTCCAAAGGGGACAACCCCCAGTAGGAGTTAAATACCGCCACCATTTGTTACCCCTTCGGTCGTAAAAAGCTGAACTAAGTTTCTGAATGTGATAACTCTAGCAATGCAACATAGGAGCTTCAAATGGATTTTTTTAGAACTGAAGAGGATGAGAGGTGAAAATTTATTCACAAACCTAAAAAAGTCCAGTTGCATCTTTTTTTTTAAAGTTCTTGATGTTTGCATTTAGTTTAAAGCCTCATAGCTGCTGGTGTAGCCACAGACATCTCGCTAATGTTAAATACTTTTACTCTAAACAGTATTCCTAATTCAATTATTGCTCCTAAGAAAAAGAAGCACTGAGAAGAAGCTCAGTGTGCTTGCTGTTTTGCGAGGGTGTATTTGGTTGTGAAAATTATTTGATTGATTCATGCAGCAGTCGACTGTGTTTATTTAACGAGTTTTCGGCAGGCATCACGGAGCCAAACCAGGGAGCTACTCTCTGTCAGTGACGTTGACTCTGTCTCCTTTCTGATGTCTCAAACATCAAACAGTATGCTGTCTCACACACACACACACACACACACACACACACACACACACACACACACACACACACACACACACACACAGAAATTGCAAGCGAGGTACAACAGCTGGTAACAGACACAGAACAGAACTGAGCTGTCACATCTACACTGCAGAGCTGACACACACACACACACACACACGATAGTGCTGAAACTTTAATGCAAACACATACACACACATGCTGACATACATATACCAGCAACTGCACTAATTCTCTTTCTCCCATGCATACACACACACACACACACAGCAATCCAGTCTTGATCTATGAGCTGTGGAAAAGCCAGCTGATATTTTTCATGTGTGTTCCCTTCATCAGAGCTCAGTTCTGCAGGTCTTCTCTCGGATTCTTATCTGTGGCAGATGAAGCAAGAACTTCCTGGATCCCACAGGCCTTGAACTTCCTTTAAATGAGAATGAAATGCAGCCCAAGCTTTGGACATTTCAAAGATTTTTTTTTTTGACTTTACAAATAAAAAGCGCAGAAGCAGCAAAATACTTTAAATGTTCTCATCTCAGCAGAGTGTGGTCCACACTGAGGTTAAAGATATAGCTCAGTGAACAGCCTGTAAAAACATACACACTTATCTTGTATGATAAATATCAGGATTTTATATTTTTTCCCCAAAATTAAACATTTTAAATCAGCTAGACCCTGACATTTAAAGCAGCACTAAATACAACAAAAAGAAACATGCATACATGTGTTCACAATATGACTTTTGTGGATTATTCGGATAATTATTTAGGCTAAAAACACAATTTCAGTCATCAGCATTAGCCTAAATATAAGCTCCATTTTTGCATTCAGCATGCCGTGTGAGGAAATATTACTGCCGCTCTGCTGATGAAAGCAGCATACCTACTGTAATAGCAAAGCAATAAATTATAATCTCCATCCATCTATTCTCTTCTGCTTATCCAATTCAGTGTCGCCAGTTGGGGTTGGAGCCTATCCCAGCTACCACAGGGTGATGCGCGTCCTGGACAGGTTACGAAGGCTAAATTATAATCTACGCTCGTAAACTCAATGAATGCTCATGCGAAGTTAGCAGAACCTTTATTAGGACAGGCTTGTATCTTTAGCTTTGTTATATAATGCTTTCATGGGATTTCCTCTGGAACTTCATGCTGAGTGTCTAAATGTTGATGGAGTCCTCTTGTTGACCGTCCTGAACATCTTATTACCTGATCAGAAAGTTTGCAGTTAACAGCATCATCCTCCAATCTAAGGAAATGCACCATTCGTTGCTATAGCAATGGTGCGAATAGCCTACAACAGAACGAATGATTGGCTAAAACGCAGAAGTCAGAACATACATGTGCTATGTAACCGCAATGCTTTGCATTTCCTTAATAGACTAGATATATTTTTTAATGTATTGCATCCAGCTTAATATTTTCCTATTTCTCACCATTGCATTTCCCAGGAATCGTGAAATAGTACTGATTGGTTTTCCTGGGAATCTTGTTTCCCAGGGTTAAACCCTAATATTAATGTTTTAAATGAAACTAAAATATTGCATAAATACTGTTCCTTGCTCCCTGGAAATCATCAGGTGATGCCTATTTTAAGTTAACTTAAAAAGTATATATCGGTGTCACCCTGCTGTATATTGTTAGTTTATACAAATCTAAAAAAAAATTACCATTGCTTATTTCATCCTTTTATATCCTACATTTCTCACTCTCCATCGGTCTGGAATTTGACTTTTTGTTTTTCTTTTTTGTGCTTTAAATATGATTCGTTTCCAAAGGTAAAATAAGCAAAATAAGAGAGAAACAACAGGAAGTGTGAATACATTAAAAGAGTCTCAAAGAGGCGCATCAGAAAATTTTAAAAATGTATTATTTCTGTTTAATAACAATTCAACAAAAGTAGGTTAAGCAGTCATATCTAATATCCAAGCCACAACAGAGTTTTAGAAAGTTTTAAAAACCTAACTAATTTATCCATTAACTACCTATACTAGTAACTAGTATAAAAGTGAAAACAGATTAAATGGATTTGCTTCTTTTTACCCTCATTAGAGCCACGTTGCAATCATCCAGTCATATTAAGTTTTATTTCAAGTGTTTCCCGGCACTAGCTCATATCCCCGACGTTTTCATGCATCATTAGGGCTTAATTTCTCCTTAATGGACGAATATGTAAAAATGTCCAAAATTAATGCTTTTTAGAAGATGTGAGGTTAGTGTTTGAAACAACCATCTGATTATGGAAATGAATCATCGTCTTCACGTTTATGGGAGAACTCCAGGGCTTTGCTTGTTCAGTTCAACTCAGTTTTCCCGAAGCCGCATTTAGCGAATGTTAGAGGAGCTGCAGCCAATCGCGTTTCAGCTCTGACTTGAAGGATGTGTTTGATTGGGAAATGTGAACATCCATTCTTTGAGGTCTGTTTCTGGGTCTGTTTGCTCCTGGTTATAATGACTAAAAAGTCTCCAGAACTACAAAGTAAAGGCAGCTGGGACTGATGCATGATGGGAGTGATCAGTTCAAGATGGCACTGCAGGGAAGCCTATTTTTCATTTTCATCTCTCTTTTCATCTCTAAATATAAATCTGTCTCTCCATCCATCATTTATTCTTTTCCGGTCTCCTCCTCTTTCTTCCTTCATGATCCCCTCCTTCCATTCGCCCCCTCTCCATTTTTTATTTTTTATTTTCCTTAATGTCGTTCTGTACTCGCCCTCTTTATTCCATCTCTTCTTTTCTTTCTTCAGATTGTTCTTACTTTAATCTCTTCCATTCCTTGTCCCGTTATTCTTTTTTTCTCATTTTTCTCCTCCTTTTACCATCCTCATCTTTCTTCTTGGCTTTCTCCTCTGTCGTCTTTCTCTTTTTCCTTATGAATTTTTCCTCCCTACTGTCATTCCTTGCTGATCTCTACCTCTTTCTTTCCTCCCTGCTCATGTGTGTTCCATTTCTCTCTTCCCTTCCCATTTCTCCCTTCCATTTTACCTTTGTCCCTCTCATCTTTTATTTTTTCCTCCCTCATTCTTTCGTTGTCATCCTTACACTTTCTTCATCTTCTTTTATCCTGTTTCCTTTCTTCCCTACTTGTTTGTCACTTGTCATCAACTTTGAACCTTCTTCCTTCCTTTCCCCTCAGTTCTTCTGTCATTTCTCATTCCCTTTTTCCTCTGTAACCTCCTGCCATCTGTAATTTTTCCTCTCATACCAAACTTTCCTTTCTGTCTTTTACTCTCTGCATTTTTGTTCCTCTCCTTTCTTTTTCTCTCCTTCCTTCGAGATTCCTTTCTCTGCTTCCTCGCTTTGAGCTTCTGACTCTTACCTCTTTCCTCCCTTCTCTCTCCTTCATCCTTAACTCCCCCCCAATCCCCCTAATTGCATCCAGGAAGCTGCCAGATATTGTGAGGTGTAATGTGCTGTCTGATTCCTCTCTAAGTGTTCTTAAATGATCACTATTTATTTGTCAAGCCAAGCGTTGAACGCTAATTAAGGAGAAATGCTTTGAACTGCTCTGTGTGTGTGTGTGTGTGTGTGTGTGTGTGTGCGTGCGCGTGCGCGTGCGCGTGCGTGCGTGCGTGCGTGCGTGCGTGTGTGTGTGTGTGTGTGTTTGCCGTGTTTGAGTAAAAGTGTGTGCTATTGGGTGTTTGGAGCAGTTAGAAGATGGAGGAAGTTGGCATTTGCGAGTGGATCCCTCACTACTGCAGAAGCGCGTGTGTGTTTGCTGTGATCTGTCCCTGAGGTTTTTCTTACACCAGCATCATTTTAAATGACACACACAGACTCTGGTGGATTTATTTTACTGGCTGTTTCTCTGTGTGTTTGTGTTGTCATGGCAGTCCTGCAATTTGATTGGCTCTGTCGGCTTCTTTGATGCTTTGTTCTGTTGAAACTTGAAATAACTTTCTACACAACCGTACAGTCTTATGTTTCATCATATGACACAGAGCAGCTTTTCTTTTCTTTAACTTCCTGCTTCCTTAACATTTAAGTATTTGAATATTTAGCCACAGAGATTTGGGTGTTTATGGTGTGGTGTGCAGCAAAGAGCCATGAACTTCAGCATTGAGGGTCTCCATGAGCTCCATGTTTGTTTCATCAAACACGTTTCTGGCACAGGGATGGTGGTGTGTTAGAACAGGGCTGCCCACCTGTAGTCGAGGGTAATTTAGAGACATAACATAATATGATAACGTATGCTGTTGTCACATCTGAGTGTATCCTTCAACCTCCTGCTATTAACTCCTCCACTTTATTCTGTTTTAGCCATGCTGTATTCTTTTTGTCACTCTAATACGTCTTATTTTCCTTACAGTCCCTTCTTTAGTGCGCTCTTTGAATTGTGTGACCTGAGCCTGAGGCTGGAAAAACATTTGCTTATGCTTTTGTGCATTCTGGTTCACTGCCATGGCTCACTGGGACTCTGAATGGAACTGAACAATCCCAGTTCCACCTGTGATTTTCCTACTATGACGTGTCAAAAGCATTTTTTCACACATGCAATGCCGCCCAGAATTTTGCTCCTAGTTGCAGGCTGCATGTGAGATCACATATGTCGATAAGCTCTGAATGTTCTTTAACCTGCCAGTTCCTGAGACTGTGTGATGTCCGACTGTGTCCAAACCTGATTCTCCTGACGTCCTCCAGAGCACGACTGAAAGCAACTAATACATCATAAAGGCTCCTCCATAAAAAAATGGTTGAAGCTCACTTGCTGTCTTTGAAAGCAACACACATTTTTGTTAGGCCTGTCCACTATGCCAGTGTGGTATTCAAACATGACCTACCTCAAATAAAAGACTAAAACTGTGCACGTCTGTCGCATATCATAACACCATTACCTCTGTGTTCAGCCACATTAAGGATATCATTTAAAGAAAAGGCTTGAAATGGGAAACTAGAATGAGGAAAAACACTTCTTCCACAACCAGCAGCCACTTCACTGTGCAGCTCTTTGAAGAGAGATGTAGAAGCTGCAGGATACACCAACACTCCCTCTCAGCTGTCAGCCTGAAGCAGTCAACCACTGACATAAAGAACAAAAATTACATTTATACTTTTTGTCCTTTTAAAAAGCCCTTTCTTTCTATCACATCCAGCAGATGGCATGAAACAATTCATCGCATAAAAAATTAACACGTCATTGAAGAAGCTCACTGATAATGTTGTTTTAAGCTCTCAAAAAAGAAGAAAATCATGCAGAAATGATTCTGAGTCAGTTTCTTTTATTGTTTTTTCTTCTTTCTGTCAATCAAATACTAATTTCTTTCTTTTAAAGATCACTGCACTTATAGTCACAGTATCTGCTATATATATGTGTGTGTGTGTATATAATGCAAAACATGTACCTTCAAGGTCATGTCCATGGCTGGGCAGTCTAGACCTTAAGAGAGCCCAGGATCATTCTTTGGCAATGAGGTGATAAGTTTAGTAATACTTACTTTAAATACACATCTGTAGATCAATAGAAAATGAAATATGATAAGGACTAATCTTTAGTTCAGCAGTGACTGTGAGCTTTGTGTGACTTCAAGAGTGGCTCACTCTATTATGGTGCTAGAGTGTCTTCCATGGTGCCATGGTAAAACTGCTGACCATGATCACAGCAACAACCTCATGCAACCAAATTAAACAACAAAGCTCTTCTGATATCCCACACAAGTCACATTTATACATTTTCTCATCAATTACTGTAAAAGAAGAAGGACAGTATGGTGGAGTGGTGGTTAGCACCATTACCTCACAGCAATCCACCAGGTGTTTTTAGGCCTGGTCTGCACTGATATATCCTTTCACACTCCAGAGACATGCACATTAGGTTTATTGGTGACTAAATTAGGTATGAATGTGAGTGTGAATGGTTGGTTGTCCTGTCTGCGGTGCTTCCCACCTCTTGCCTCATGACACTTGCTTCTGCTAAGATGCAATACTGCACTACATGCAGAAGAGGATGGATGGATAGAAAAAAGGAAATAAGGAGGTGGTAAAAGCCATTCCAGGACAACTCATGATTAACCACTTTAATATTTGTTGGGTGAACTTTAATCTCTGTGTACGTGCGCGCACGTGACCATGCAGAATCTGTAAGAAAAGTACAAGATTGATGGCACCAGACTTTTTCTAGTTTATGTTTGTAGTCTGAGTTCTATTGATGAATCACATCTTAACAAGCTTTGGTTGCATTCTAATGAACAGCTCATGTGGAGAGCAAAAGCAGGAACACATCTGGTGAAATGCAATCTCAAAACCATTGCATATCATCTGAAGACAATTTAGCTTTTTACATTTATCTTCATTCATAAATTATGACCTGTGAGTGGGAAAGCAAGAGTTGACCTGGAGATGAAATGGCTATATTGGAAGTTAACAGATTAATGGATGGGGTTCCCTGATTGGGTACTCTTTAAGAAAGATTACTTGTTTATGTAACCGGATGTGGAAAAAACATCCACAATAGCTTCTGCTAATCATCTAGGAATTCACAGTAAAAGCAGAAAAAAAAGTCCTAGTGCAGCATTTAAACAACAAAATCAAATGGAAAATGTTATTCATGATCAGCGATATCAATAAATGGTTCAGCTGTTTTCCTAGCTGATACTGATGCTGTGCTTTTTCTTGGGAGCACAGCATCAAATGCTATGCTGCTTTTCCCCTGTGTGGGTTAATCTGTCCCAGTTGATGCCACCGTAAACTTTGAAGTTTGATTTATTGATTAATAAACGCTAGTAGTAAATCAAAAGTAATATAAACTATATAATGTCACAATAGATTTAATTAATATGCAGCATATGCTGTTCAAAGTCCACATAAGATCAATCAAAAATTCCCATAAAACAATAAAATTCCAAACGTTGTCCTACTTCGGCACACGTGCTGCTTCCAATACAGAATATTGAGCTTTTTGATGGGCACTATTTCTTTATTATTTAAGTTGTTTAATGGCGCCAACTGTGAGCTGCTGGTGGTTCTACTGTCTTACGTGAGCGTCCGGTTTTATTCCACTTGTCTCTGCTGGTTTTACAGTCTGTGGTAGCAGCCTCCGGGCCCCTCTCCCTCAGGAGTGTGTGTGTGTGTGTGTGTGTGTGTGTCTTTGTATATACACATGTGTGTGTCAGCTGGAGCGAAGCTGGCGTACAGGTGCGCCGCTGCCTCGCCAGCACTTCCTGGTAATTAATGACTTCTTCCTGCCTCTCTCCCTCTCTCGCTCTTTCTCTATGTCTGTCTCTCATGGCTGCGATGGTGGAAATTGATGACATGTGAGCGTTTGCTTTTTCAGTCACACGAGGACAGAGTGGTCGAGTGGGAGAGGGAGCGATTTAGGGGAGAGAGACAGAAAACACTCGTATTTATAAGGAACGTCGAGCTTGTCGAAGCCAGTCGGCCATCCATCATGCCAGCTACTTTGTTCCGTTCTTTTTTATGCCTCTCCCTCACTCTTCACCGTCTTTTATTCATCTTTTTCCTATCATGTCCTCTCTTTCCATTTCCTATTTGCCGCTCGCTTTCCTCTTCTGCATTTCTCTCTCTTTCCGTCCGTGTCCATGCATCTTCCTCTCCCTTTCTCCCTCTCTCTCTGGTAATCTATCTTAGTTAATATCGTCTCTGCAAGCAGCTGGGTACCGGAGCCCAGTCAGCTCTGTGAGAAACAGAGCTCTGCGTGTGTGTGTGTGTGTCTGTGTGTGTCTGTGTTGTAGACACACACGCATAGAGAAAGATAATGACAGAGAGAAAACATGATAATGTAGAAAGTAAAACAGGAGCAGGAGAATGAGCGAGGAGGAGTGAACCTGACGATTATATCAGGAGAGTACAGCTGGAATGATAACACTATGAAGATAAATCCCTGTAGGTCTACTCAGAGAAGGGAGCTGTGGGTAACTGTAGGTCACAGAGGAGCCGATGCAAGCGCCCCACAAATGTCAAGTAAGCTGATTGGCCCAACAAATCGCTCACCGCTGTGTCTATTGGCACATTGTAATTTTGCAAAATTTGTGTGTTCTTCAGGTTTCAAAGAAGGAAAAAAACTGAGAGTTGCAGTTTTTAGCTCGAGAAATAACACCATTGATATGAAGTTAAATTATTTCCCAGAAGATCGCGCCTTATGGTTCTGATAATGTTTGTCTTTTCCTTTTAGAAGTAAATACCTGCAGATCTGGGATCTAACTGTCAGCATCCAGCAGCACTAAATCATGTGAAAATGTTAAATATTATACCTGCCTACCTTACAATTTGGCACATCATGCTGCTTTATGTAATTTTGCATTCATCTGGTGTAAAAAATGTCAGAAAAAAGTTTCGGACTGGCTAAATTTACCTGGATTTCATAAGAAAAGATGCTTTTTTAAATAAAAAAATAATTTCAGAAGAAATTCTTCTAGATAGGCCGAAAAGGAAACAGCTTACAACGAGTTGTTTACAGGCTCTGACCAACGACTACCCGGCTCGAGAAGTGACGCGTCATGTTCATTCATTTGAAATTAGACCTAATTATCTTGTATGTTGAGTTTGGTTTACCACAGGTTTCAGGACCAGTTATAGATAACAACGAGCTGTAGTCCACTTAATTTTGTAACTTTTACTTTATTCTGTTTATGTGAATCCTGTTAAAAAAAGTTTCAAAAACATGTTTTAGCACTGTAAGGAGTTCTTGGTTGAATTAAAAACGTGACCTAAACAATCCAAAGTGTATTTATGTGGCACATTTTAAGACAACCAGCACTGACGAAATGGCTGCAGTTCATAATGAAGGACAGAAACCATCAAAAATATGTGCAAATATACACGACGTGAAACACAATATAAACTTGTTCGCTCATTATCTATTACAGTAAATCCAAGACGGTCTAGGTTTTTAAAAAGAAAAGGACAGGCTCTCTTTTTTCTGTTGTGTTTTCTTTTTTTCTTTTTGTGACGCTTCACCCCCACTGAGAGGTCAAAGGTCGCAATATCTGTTCTTTTTCTCATGCTCCCACAGTAGCCACTTCACACGCTACACCTTCGTATCTGCTGGAGTAATACGAGCGGATAGCATGTAAGATAAATGTTTAAGAGTCGCAGACGGCGAGACAAACGCACATTTGCTCTCTTCTCCAGCTTGTCTAGTTGCCGGGGTGACCGACCAGCCTGGCTCGATGTTCGAGTACGGGGAGAAAAAGAAAGAAAAGAAAAGAAAGGAAAGAAAAGCGACCACAATCAATGAGACCCCTTTTTGTTTTAGTGGGAACCTCCTTTTACCCCCTGACGACACATACACACACACACACACACACACACACACATACATACACACACACACACACACACACACACACACACACACACACACACACACACAGAAACACACAGGATGACTGAAATGGTGTGTGACTGTGTGCCTTTGTGTCTGACTCCCTCTGCCTCTCTGTGTGTGTGACTGACTTTATTTAAGACAAGGGCCCTTTTGTTTTAAGCCGGAGAATGGCTCCAAGACCGAGGCTGGCCCTGTAATTGGCCTACTTAGGCCCTGCTTAGCATGAGAAAAGCCTTCCTTGGCCCGGCAGTGCCAAGCTAACTCTTGTTTTCAGCCGCCGGACTCGCTGATCAGAATTCAGAATAGGGCCGAAACCCCCCCCCCCTCCTCTACAACCCTGAACACACTCCTCCACCCTCTGCTTTAAATACACTGCACACTAATTACTTAACGAGAAAGATGGGTGGGTGGGGGGTGGAGGGTGGGGTGGTCTTCTACACTTTAACGGAGTGGCGGTGGAGTCCATTTAAAGGAGGAGGGGGGTGGGGAGGCCGGCTCTTTTTTCACCTCTTTCCTCCTCACTTACTTTTTGTCCCACTTTCAAAAAAGAAAAAGAAAGAAAAATGACCCTCTCTTCCATTCTCCTCTCTGTCCTTTATTCTCGAGTTCTCTCCTCTCAGAATCAGCCCAGATGCCACTTGTTGCTGCCGAAATCATTGAACTTAATTAGCGGGACAATGTGTGCGCGGTTTGCTAAGTTTGAGCCGTAAACAGAGTCGCAGCTCTAGAGAGAGGAGAGGAGAAGATAAGTTAGAGAGCGAGGAGAAGTTAGACTGAGCCGTGAGGTGAACATCTCCACGCTGGGCAGCATGGGGTCGTTCTCATGGAGGTAAATACCATCACTAACCAGGGTTTCATTTGTCATTATCAGCTCGGTTTGAGGTGTCTCAGGTAGGCTGTGTCTACAGGAAGCGTCTTGATAAATCTACCGGGTGGTCATTTATGTGTCTGTATGAAGCTGAACTTTTATAGCGTTAGTTATGTGCTGTGTAGAAAGCTATGCTTGAAGATTTACTTGTTAGTGGAGGTATTATTAAAATTTTGGCTATTTTATGTATTTTTTAAATGTTAACCTTAAAATTTGAGTTTCATTTTTCTTTTTTCCTTTTCATTTTCACTTTAAATTATTGTATCATAATACTGGCATTCATTAACTTCCATATATTTATAGTAAACCATGCATACTACTACTTTCTTACTTCCTAACTTGCTTTCTACTAAATATTATAATATTTCCTTTTTTGGTGGTGACACACACATTCAAAATCATTGTATTGCAGAAGAGATATGGAATAGAAGGTAATGATCATATAGAGGTCAGGAATCTCTATCAATAGTTGCATTTCATGTACATCTTCTGCATTTGATTTTGGCATAAATAGAATTTAATTAAGTCAGAAAACCGAATCATTTTAATTTCCATAAACGTTTTTCATTTATTAGAGCTAGCATTCCAACATATTAGCCTTCATGGCTTTGATCCTTAGCCCTTTCCGTACGTACTTGAGGTGAATTCCCTGTACTGGAACCCAATTCAGTTTTTAAGCGACAATGACACGACTGCTGAATTTTAAGTGAATGCAACATTGTTGCACTGCAGTTGTGCACTGAAGGTTGTTATTACCGTCAAATTTGTGGAGTTTTCTGGCCTGTCTTGTGTTTTCGCAATTTGTGGGTCTTATCTATAGAGTGCTAATTTTGACATTGCAATTATCCTGTAGTAGCTTGACATTGTTTTCAGGTAGAGTTTAACTGGCCAGTGTATTCTGACTTTATTCTGTGATGTTTCAGGTATTTCTGCAAACAGTATTTTAGCTTCACTGAACATTTTAGATACAGTGTGTTAAACATTTTGATGATTCGATTCATTACATTTACAGACATCTAACATCCATTGTTATGTTCTTCAGGACTCCAGACAACATTTCAGTTCTGTTCTGTTAGCATTTCCATTATTTTCAAAATACTTTTTTTTTTTTAAATAAATAATTCAAAAAATGCACTGAATTGTCTATATTAATACCTTTGAAACAATTTATTTCCCCTTTCCACCTAATTACTTTTCAAACGATTCCAATATTACAGAGAATAACGATACTACAATAAATTCTCAACAGTCTAACATGAACTTCACTGTCTGGTGTAAAGTGATCAAAACCTTTTGTTTCAAGCGGTGTTCATATTTCAGTGGTCAGTACTGCAAGTGATACTTAACTCTTTGATCCACTGACACTTCTGATACCTTCCAGGTTCTGTTTTCTTGTTCCTCTACACTACAAAAAAATAAAAACATTCAGTTGTTACAAACTTACTTTGAATTTTTTCATTTTTTTTCTAATATTTTTGTCAAGACAATGAAGTTGAGATGTTTAGAACAGTTCAAACAGCCTGAACTTCACTTAAATCCCTCTGATTTTGTATTATTTGGATCTAAAAATTAACACCAAGATACATCAAATAAATCTGTTTGTGAAGATGTGTATCTACGTATTTTTTGTCAGGCAGTATTTGAATTTGTGACTAGCTGTGTCTCGCCTTTGGAGCCTTGATAACCATCGTTTTCGTCTCTATTCACGGGTCCACATGATCACATGATTCCACTCGATGATGAGTTTGATTAACTCTCTCTCTCTTTCTCTGTGTCTTGATGTCTCTCGATCAGTCCATACTGGGTGGTGGTGAGTTGGGCTTGGGGAGTCCCGGTGCGGCGTCACCCACTAAGCCGGCCGGTCAGTACTACCAGCACTACAGCTCCAACCCGCGGAGGAGAACGCTGCACATGGACACCATGGGTGAGAAGCCGCACACAAAGACACACAATATATTTGCTATAGACACTCACATTGTCCCAGTAGCTCCTTTCTCCATCGCGACAATTAAAAGAGGAGCTAAAGAGCACGAACAAGGAAACTACTAGACATGTTAACTTATAAATAAATAATAAATGAATAAATGAAGATAATACATCTAATCCTGCAGTTATTTTTATAGCCACACAAATATGTCTTTATTATCACATAGATTGTAGATTAGTTAGGTGGATCTAATAAACTAGCAAATGACAAGTACACACTCATTGGAAATCTCCATCCACCCTGTCGGTACATAAAGTGGCTCCACGTGGGTCCCGCAGTGTACAGGTAGTGTTACCGCTCAGTTACCTGATTGTAGAAGCTGAACTTTCACTGCTTCTGTTTTGGTTTCTTGCAGTTTAAAAGTCACCATAAGTGGCAGAGAAGAGCTTCATTTGACGTGTGCTCTTATTTGATTTCAGCGGCCACCTGTCAGCCAATTAGAAACCAGAACTTTTGATGGTTTTATTGATGACCAATCAATATTTCATATATGAGATTAAAAAGAAATGTAGGTTTCCAAATTTACAAACAGAAACATTTCTTTATTTTTGGTTTTACCATGTCCTACAAAAGTCAGCTGGGTAGCTGGAAATTTTTTGCATTGATTTAATGAGTCATCATTTAGGTGTGTTGTTAGGTTGAGGTTGTGTTACATTGTGTTGGGATAGCCATCTGTCCAAAGAGGCTAAAAATGAGTATGACTAAGGTTTTATTGTGCTGTTGTCATTTTTAATAAACAACTTGTGGCAATTTGTGGCTCCCACAAGAAATAAAACACCTTTTTAAAAAACTTTTATCATCAGCTTGCATTTTGCTGGTAGCAAAAACCTGATGTGCAACTCCACTGTGTTCCTGAAACACTGGATGCTATTGATGTTACTTTTTAGTCATTTGTTAATTGTTTTGAATCATTTTACCTTGCTCTGAAATTCTCTTAAAACCATAAACATACTACCTTCTGAAATGTAACGATAAAATCAACCGTGACTATTAATTTTGAGATTTTCTCCTATAGGCTTTGAGCTAAAGCTTAGACTAAAACAGCAACAAGAAAGCAGGATGTCAGTAATCGCCTGCCTTCATTTGCGTTGACACTAGTGAACTATTTTAACCTGGACACTCTAGAAGACTGACAAATATGTGACTGTCCTGTCTTTTCTGTGTGTGTGTGCATTTCAAAGAGGTGTTTAAGAGAGGAAAATGCTTGGAAGCCTTTTGAAAAGCAGGACAATAGCGGCTGTGGAGGTAGCCTTGGTAGCGTTAGCCTTGAGAAGACACAAACACACACACACACGTACATGCACACGAGTCTCGAGGCCAATTTCTAAGGATGACGCTCTTTCATTTTTCCATCAAAGTCTCACCTTCCAAGTTTAATAGACTGCTTCGTCGCTCCCCTTGAGAGAAACCCTGAAAAATAATATAAACATGTCAAAAGCCGCACGCCCTGTTTTTATAAAACCAAAGGGGAAATAATTGACCCTGTATCTTTTCGTATCCAGTCTTTGTGTTTCATGCATCTTATTGTGTCGTACTTGTTTGCAGTGAAAGCCTCCTTTGTAAATATATCGGCCTCGCTCGTTCCTCTCCAGCTCATCGATTAAATTCAAACGACCCAGGAAAAAGAAAAAGCGTCTTTTAAAAGACCAATAAAAGCCACTTTGCCTGGTAAACCCTCATCTATTGTTTTATTGTTTTTTCCCCCTCTTTTAGACATTCACACAAAAAAAGTGCGGAAGGTCCCTCCTGGCTTGCCGTCCTCGGTAAGTGATAACATGCTCTTTTTTTGTGATATTTCAGATATTAGGTCTGAGCTGTTGTCTCTGCTCGAGTGCCACGAAGAGGCTGCTCATTCTGTTGTAATCAGCGAGCTGGTTTTGTGTCAGTAAAGGGTAAAGCAAGTGTTGCGTGGCTTTGTGAATCTGTGTACATGTGGATGATGATGATGCTGTTTAGAGCTGAGCTGGACACAAACAGCTGTTGGCTTTTTTGTTGTCACGTTGCTTTTTTTTTGTTTCTATTCATAAATAGTTATTTTTAGTGATTTAATGTTTGGTTTTTAGAAAACTCACAGGATAAAAAACATGAGATGATGCCCGAAAGGTGTTTTTTTTTTTCATGACTATGAACACATAAAAACTGTATATGTAAGGAATCTGTTTTATTCTTTAATTTTTATTGATTTGCTCAGTTGTATTCGTGACATTTTGGACTGAAACTCAGCAGTTGGTTTAAATGGATGGAGTTTTTCAGCAGGTATAAAAGGACAGAAAACCTAAAAGAAACTCAAAACTTGTTGAAAACGAAAAACTAGCACATCAGCTGGCTTTGGAAATCTGTGGAAATGAAGATGCTGTCAGAGCCGAGCTGGACACAAACAGCTGTCGGCTTTTTGTCGTACATGTGGTGTTTTTTGTTTTGTTTTTTTCTTTTTACAAATCAAAAGAAGAAGAGTTTCAATTCAGACAAATAATCCTATAAAGGAAGCAAAGACTCTGTTCTCCTGCATTAGGAAATGGAAGCTGAACGCAGATTTTAGCAAACAAACGAGCTGTTTTTGTAGACTTAACTTTGTACTGGTTTCCCCAAAATATTCATTAGTTAGTTAGAGGAAGAACGAGCAGGAACACTCGTTCATCAGCTGAGAAAAAAAATCAACCTTCAATCAGTTTGATGGTGGATGATGAGTTTAGTGCACCAAAGTTTCAAGGATTTGCTGTTTTTTGATTGGTTGAGCTGTTTGCACTGCCAGAGATATCTGAGAGCCTGTGAATAGTTATTGTTCTTTGGCTAAAGCAGACTAAATGTACACTGGGAAAACTCCAACAGTAAATATTATCAAACTTACAGAGAAAAAAGATCCGTTTTTGGTGATTATTGGTTCCTCCAAAGCTGAATCGACCCTGGCTGCTGTTCTGAGGCCTGACGCACGGACGCTGTTTGACTCAGGAACAAAGCAGCTGTTTCCCTTTGTGTTCCTGGAGTCTTCCTCACCTTAAGAATAAGAGCTTTTATTATTTAGTTTGTGTTTTCTTTGTTCACCTTTTTTGCACTCTTGTGTATTTTTGTCTTCAGTTTTACTTCAGTAATTTTCTTTTTCTTTGTCTTATAAATTCAGCATTTCAAACTGACATGTTATAGCTCTTTCACGGATCTGGCGCTCATTAGATTTATTTCTATCTCTTACTATGAGGTGTTATACATGTCGAGAGTTTTTTTTTCCTTGACGGTGACCTCATTAATGGCCAGTTAACGACGGCTGAATGTACGGCATGTCAGACGCTTCTTTGGCTCGGCGGGAGTCCGCCTTTCTGTGGCCTTGGCCCGCTTTGTCCCCGCTTCCTGCCTCTCTCCTCTGCCACTCTGTGTCTACATCAGCTTGCACCAGCCGGGAGAGGGAGGGAGGAAGAGGAAGGGAAAAAGGAGGGGAAAAAAGGAAAAGAGGGGAGGAAGAAGTGTGCAGTCTGTTTGACAGGTTAACCCTGATCATCTTGGGTGCATGTGAATAAAAACGTGACAGCAAACAGTCGGCACTGCCGAGCAGGAATTTACCATCCAGTTACATCCCAAAATATTACAAAAAACTTTTTTTGTAATATTCAGTTACTTTTACATTTCTTCAACTCCACAACAGGATTTTTTTCTTTTTCATCTTGATATCACTGTAACATTTAGGGTGTAAAACATTGTTACAGTGGGAGCTATTGTTCTTCTATACCAGAACTAAAGACGGTAAACCCTGCAACAGTGAAAACTTTAAACCACTCCATCTGTTTCAACTTAGACCTTGTTTGTTCAGTGCTTCTTCTTCTTCTTTTTCTACTTCGTCTTCTTTCTTCTTCTTCTTCTTCTAAAAAAGTTGCCTGGAGGGTTTGTTGGAAAGCGTTTATGTGTATAGTTTGCGTACACAGATTGGGGACTGAGTCCTGCATGCCACTCTTGAGTGAAAAATGTTGATTTGAAGTGAATGCTCACTGTGTCTTCCTAATCTTAAACAAGTGCTATAGATATTGCGGTAAAGACAATGAAGAACATTGGCAGCAGCCATCGTCTCCTTTCATATCTTGATAGAGCTTTACCACAAGACTAGACAAAACAAGGATTGGACAAACCTCACATCAAGACCGACAGATTTTGAGTATACATCGTCTGACTGATGACACATCCCTGCAAATCCCTGTAAATGTGATTGTTTGCACCACTTGCACAATCTCTGACACTTTAGGATTTTTAGGAATTCTGCTGGTGCACTATTTGAAAATTCTGGTATTGACAGGCAGCTTTCATTTATAAAATATTTTCAAAATAAAAGCACTGTGTGAATATGTACCCTGTGGAAATAAATCTGAAAATGCAAAAACAAAAAGTCTGACGAGTTAAAACTGGAGTTTCTGATTGTAAATGATCTGGAAAATTCTTTAGGAACACCAATCTCGCCACACCACAGTCCTGCACCAAAACATGGAGTGCAGCTTGTGCTGTTCATACGCAGTGAGATTTGCCCTGAAATGGTCAAACTATGGGACAGAAAAATCTTGATTAATCATGGAACACTTTAATTAAGCTCATTTAAACTTCCTGTTTATTTACCAAATATTACTTTGGTAGTAAAACTTAATGCTGTTGATCAGTGGTGTCAGTCACACAGGCAACTAGATCTAAAAACGAAAGATTAAAATTTTCTACCCATACCATCTTTACTGTAGGCTGTACCTGAAAGATCGTCACCTGATTGTTGGTGAAGTCCCACCATGAAACCTCAGACTGAGGGACTTTTGCTGTTGCCATGTTACCTTTTTAAAACCAGATGCCATGAAAATGGGGCACATCTCACTGTGAATCCAAGAGACACCACCTTGGTATATCATCATTTTCCAAAATAGTTTCCAAAATAGGCTTCATGTTGTATTTAGCATCCCTTTAAGTGACAAATTCGGCCTATAAAGTTGTCAGGAAAGTGTTTTTCTACATACACACAGACTGTATGCAGGTTTTAGCCAGCAGGTTGGTATTGATTTCACTTTGATGCTACGTTCATCTTTAATGTCGTGATGGAATGGGTTTGCACGTTCAGTCATCACAACTGAATCAGTAATAATTGACTCCTAACTCGTAATTGACTTAGCCGTAGTTCAAGTGTTTACCTTAGCATTTGTGACGCTGTGTTCCTCTCAAGGCATGTTTGCTGGTGCAGATCAGTAGCTTAAATGTAAACAGGACAGGGTTGGCTTGTTGGGATCATTTTTGCCACTTTTTCCACAATTTCATGTCATGTAAACCTTTCAGTCTCAGCTCAGCTTTATTTGTACCACACAGCATCTTGAGTTTTCTGTTTTGTACTTTGTAAATAAAGTCGTTTTATTTTGAAAGTATTTCATTTTCATTTTTGATCAATTTTTTTTTTATCAATTTCATCTATTTATGTAACAGTTTTCATCCATCTATTGAGCTTAGGACCTATGTGTAAACTCCGATTGACAGGTAGCTTGTAGCGGATTGTCTATTGGCCAGCTTGCTCAGGAGTTTTGGTCTCTAACCTTCCTATGACTTGTGCGCTGGATAAAAACCTCACACTCATGTCTGACTGAGTTGTTCAGCTGTAAAAGTCTAGTGTCAACAGCCAGGTGATCCAGGTTTTGGATCTATCTGCACTTACTTCGCCTTCATGTCTGAGCTGTCTCCTCTCTCCGTTGTGTCTCTGTTGCCACCTCTGTGATGTGACTAATCCTGCCTTCTCCTCCCGTTCACATGTAGAGAAAATGAACAAGGAGAGGACCTAGTGCCTGTGAAATGGAGAGGTTGGTTCCCCTGCTGGAAAATAAATTCCAAGGCACTTTCCACCAGCTTTTTGGCACGAGTATTGGCTATGTGGGAGAGCAGAAAGTGAATTGAGAGCTTTGTAGGGCTTAAATGCATTCGGTTTGTATTTTAGGTGTCTTTGAATTGCACAAGGCCCAGGTTCTGTCGTGCCATGAGTCAGCTTCAGCACCCGGCCTCGTCTGAAGCTCTGGCTTTTATTCTGAAAAAGCATTGCTGACAGGTGTTCATTTTCATAATCGCTTCTGTTTGGGTTTGAGATGTACTTTAGACATTTTAGAGAGGGGGGGAAGAGATTTAAACTTTGTATTTCTGAGAAAAACACTAAAACACACACTTTAACACAATGTTCCAGAACAGACACTGAAAACAGCGACATTGTCTGAGCTTTGTGTTGTGTACCCAGATATCGTGGCCTAAACAGCATTAGAGTGCGAACAAAGAGGAACAGCTAGTGGCTAATACCGCGTGACTTTTTATTGAGCGCATTCATCAAAATGTTAATAAGTATGAGATAAAAAATAAAATAAAAACAGGTCTCAGCTGCAGATAACAGCTAACTGTTATATACGGGTATTTCATTATAATTAACCCCCCCCCCCCCAAAAAAAAAAATATACAACTTACACAGCTTTTATATAAATTGTGTATCCCTGCAACATAGATGCTGTCTTCTAGTCTATGTATCTATGTTCATGTTGAGACTGAGTATATACCAAAACACTTCGGACCTTTTTTTAAAAAGATAAAAGCTGTCCACGTGTGTAGTGTCACTCATATGAGCAATGACGGCATCCCTGAATTACCATAACACGGTAATACCCTGTACTGCCAGAATAAACAGCTGGCTTGCATGCAATTGTGATTTTTCTTAAGTAAATAAAGCAATATGTGTTGAGCCCCCTTTTTTTCTTTTCTTTTTTGCATGAATCCAGGAGGGGATGCAGATCTGTTTTTTCTTACCAGACTGTTTCTTGTTTCTTACAAAACATTCCATATGAAATTGATAGTTGGTGCCTTGCTGTAGGGATTGAACCTATAAAGCCTGTCAGCTGCTTATTTTTAACCTCGGATCAGCCCTACAAAGAATTTTCCTGCAAGTTTTCCCATTTGATTTTTAGAGCTGAGCATTTGGGTGTCTGTTCAGAAATCCTTCCTGCTCCTCTTTTTTTTCCCTGTCTTTTTTTTTCCGAATGGTCCGGCCTCCAACACTGCTGCCAACAGCAACGGCAAGGAGGCTGAGGCGTCTTTTCATTCCTGCCTCCAGCAGCCAAGCGAGCTGCCTGCCGCCTTCTTTTTAATGCAGTAAATTGAACTCTGAAATGATTTGATAAGGATTTCTTTTTTGTCAATCGAGTTCTTGCTTTTTGTTTTTCCTTTTCAAATAATTTGGGTCACTTTTCAGTCATCTACAGCAACTGTATGTGTTGATTCTGCAGGATGCTCTTGTGTAAGTTAAACATCAGTTAAACTTATTGAAATCCTTCAGTTTAAAGGAGCAAATGCTTAAATGTTAAAGGATAAAATCCTGAATCTGAATTTCTTTCTTCTAAATCATTGATTATGTCCATAAATTAATCACTACAAATGATTCTATATTTACGACTTAATGTAAGGTGTGAAATTGTTATGCTTGTTTAGTGGTTGGCTGTCATATTTAGGGGTTAAAACCCTTTACTTTCTGATCTGTGTCTTCACCAGAAGCCTTAAAATATTTACTGTAGGGTAGACGTAAAAGCATTTTTGACAGCAGAGACACTGAGCCAAAAATAATTGTATAATTTAACAAACATTACTGATGCTGGTGAATATTTTTGTGTTCAATTAGTGTAGATTATACAGTATGACTGACTAAATGTTACTGGTTAAAATATAAAAGGTTTATGTATCACATACATGTTTTAACATATACTAAAATTTTTATGTTTTAATTCTTTTTTAAATTTATTTCTTGTAGTTAGTATGTATGTTTTTAACACAACATTTAAAAAAAATTGTAAGGTCAAAGGTCAGCTTATTATTATCAATGTAAAATGCATCTTCCTTTAATAAATACTGTGGGAGTGTGATTGGTGATTTTTTTATACTATTGTTATTGTTATTATATATTATATTTATACATGTGTACTGAACAACCACAGTGAACAAACATCACAAGGACTCTTCGTTGAGCTGTACCAACGTCTGACAGAAAAAACAATAGCTTGTGGATTTTAAAGAAATATTTTTATAAAGGAGAAGAATGAATATACATACATACAATGTTCTGGTTGTCTAAATGATGACGCCCTGTGTCAGAAACCGTAGACATGAAATAACAAACACATGCGCACACAAACACACACGCACGCACACGCTTTTTGCCCAGCCTGCACCTGCTCTGACTACAAACACGACTTCACAGAGGAATGCCTGTAATGTTAGTGTGTGTGCATGTGTGTGTGAGAGGGAGAAACACAGGGTGTGTGTGTGTGTGTGTCTAATTCTATGGAGACACAGAAAGGCCAAAAACAAAAGTTCTCTTTGTGAGCAAAATGGCTTTGAGTAAACAGCGTGGAAACATTTCTCCATCCAAACATCCCGAGTCTCGTGTTGACAGATTCGCTCCCTATAGTTCCCTAAAAGAAAAGGCCATTTTTCTTTGTTTGTTTGATTGTTTTGTTTGTTTGTTTTTCATATTTGTCTTAAAATTAAATGGGATAATATATGTACATTGAGAGAGCTGTTGGAGGTTTTAATGTTTCCCCCGGTCCTTGTTGGCAATGAAGAGTTGCCCCAGTGCTCTGACTTCAGTGCGGGGAAAGAAGTGTCTATCTTGCAAAGTTAAAGCCTTTATGATAATAAATTCCAAATTTGTGTTTCTTTACTGAGCAACCAAGTTGCACTGCTGGGAACAAACATAGTCAGTAGTTCACATTTTTGTGCCAAATATGGACTCACTACCAAGGAATCGCTTAGCTGTAGAAAGGAGATTACAGGATGATTACATCAATATATAAATAATACTATGTACACACAGTTGACCCTAGATAGTGGTCAATAGTAACCTTAATAGTGACCTTCTTGGAAAAAGTGAAGACCCCACAAAATGTCCTTACCTATCAAGGTCCTCATCACTTTAATCAAGAATCAGGCAAAAAGAAACAACTAAGCTGAGGGATGTTTGCAAACTGTGTATATTATTTGAAGGTTATTTGTGTTGAGTATTAATAACTGATACATAATTATTAATTAGCAACACCTAGACTGTACTCTCTATAGTGGATGGTGGTCCAGACAGTGTTTGAGCCAAGGAGATGTGTTTTATTCTCATTTTCTGCTCTACTGTTAGAAGTAGATGAACGCTCAACAGCTGACTTTAATTAACTTAGATCATTTCTGTATGATTTTTAATTGTTTTATGGGCCATTTGGGGGGGAAAAACAAGTTTATATGAAGTGACAAGATGACAGAATCAGAAATATATTTGGGAGGATACTTGAGTTTTAATATTGAGTCATATTGTTCAGTGTTTTCTCATGGCCTTACTGTCTTTGTGCAGTTTAGTTGTTTTAAAGCGACATAAATCAATAAGTGGCCACTAGGGGCAGTAGCAGCAGATTTCTAGGCCATACAGTGATTATTTCTTTTTTGCATTTAAAACACTTCCGTATTTGGTGACTTGTACACTTAATTTGATGACTTTAGAAGCAATAACAGTGTTTTAGTCTCAAATTTAACTTTTTTGATGTTTTGAGGCACAATGTATTTATGTAAATGGACTAATGATTTCTGGAATATTTTGTGTAAGTTTAGCATCTTTCAGCTTGGTTTCAGTGATATTTGACAACTTCCATTAGATCAAGATGCTTTTTTGCCTTTTTTGCCATCTTTCCTTAATTCATTGGCTGTTACGGTGACATTTTCTCTATGTTTAAGGAACGTCGATACTCTCTGTATCTGTACGTTGTTTAATTTGACTTGTTTTTCCCTGTTGTCATGTTGCTGCCCTCCCATATGCTCCAGCGTGTGAGTGCACTTCATTTAAGCAAAAAGTCTTGACTGTTTTCTCTCATCTCTCCACTGCGGGCGATGGGCCTCTTTCTTTTAATTAATTCTTTTTTCTTTTTTTTTGTCTCCCTGCGCCACAAGTTTGTTATTGTTGTTTGTCAAATTTTGTTTGCTGAGTTGATGATTTACTTTGAGAAACAATTAAACGTCACTTGAGAGGAGAGCGTGGGACGTCTTTGTAATCAAAAGGAAATTAGGCATCAGTTGCTAACATTAGCAGGTTGCAGAGTGCCGTCTCGCTGTTGTTTTTCTTTGTTTGGTGTTAGGAGTATATCAGCTCTCTCTGCTTTTTTTTCCTGCTTTAGATATCATTGTTTTTGTTAATTTGTCATTCAGGCTGATAAAGTCTCCAGCTCGTCCTCGGAGCTTTGCTAATGTTGACTGAATTAATAATAAAACACAGTCATAGTTATAAAGATTATCCCCAAAATCGACTCTAATGAAGCCGTGAAGATGAAGCTGTTAAAGGGAGTGGAAATAAATTGTATGTGCTTGTTGAATCTTCATTATTTAGTCCATTTGTAGCTTTTTTCCTTCTTTTTTTTTTTTTGAAGGGGGAATAATAACACACACAAACACACAAACATCCACTCTCTCACACACAGTTACCTCACCACTGTAGGAGCAGCCATGTTTTACAGATTCATCCTGTGTGACTTCTTGTTTTCAGGGTTTAAATGTGAATATTATTTTACATTTTCACACTCTGGAAAAATGGCATCTGTTTATTTATAGCTTTGGATTGTGGATTTTTTTCTTTAAAATTGAGACAATAAATATAGCAAATCTTAAATCAAAGCACAATACATTATTTAATTTTCAATATTATAAATGATGGTTTCTCAAAAGTAAAAAAGCGTTTGTAGTCGGAAAAGCTTTTTAATAATTCAGTAATGTTGAAATTGTTACATTTTATCCATCATGATGTAGTAAAAATCATTTATTCCTCAGAGTATGTTATTATTATATTATCTTGGAGGTTTCCTACTATACAGTAAAATATCTTAACAACAGGTTTCACTTCTTTTAGCAAAAGTTAATATGTGATTATTTTTCATCTGTAACTCATTTGTCACCAAATCTAAATGACACTTAAAGCACTTAAAGTGTATTTGTACAAAAAAAAACAAGGCAACAGATCTGACTTTTAAGAATACCAAACAACCATAAAATTGCATTTTTACCTGAAGCTCATCATTCAGTATTTTGATTTCTAATATAAAGGATCCAGAGTGTGAAGAGTCTCATCTTCAGCTCCCTACCAGCAGAAGCCTTTAAAGACAGACCTTCACTTCCTTTGATTTTAGGCTTTTAAAGAAGGACTCCTGGGGTCTCAACATTTTATGTGGCTTATTTAAAAAAACAAAAAAACAACTCCTTGTAGGGTAAATATTTTCAAACCCTGAGATTAAATCCTCTTCGGTGATCTGACCAGGGCGATCTGCTCCCATCTCTGGCTATTTCTTCTCTCTCTCTCACTCACTCTCTCTCTCTCTCCTCGGCTCAGATGTGGTTTTGTTTAAAGTCGACAGCGTTAATTAAATTAAGCCAGGTCTTGCAGAAGGCACAGTAGGAGAGCCGGCGGTCCCCGGTGGGCCGCGGGTGGAGGAGGGATGAAGAGTGGGGGGAGTGGAGAGCAATAGTGGTGGTGGTGGTGGTTGGAGGGTGGTTGGAGGGGGGTACAGGGAAACTTTTTAGTGAGCCATACTGCCCCCTTCAGACAACCCCAGATGCTACAGAGAGGCTGCCTACCAGTGAACTGCTGTGTTGTCTGTTTCCTGCATCGTGTGAAGGCAGCTGTGTGGTTTTAGATACGCAGGGTTTGAAAAGTGTGATCAAAAATTGGATTTTTGGTTTTTGTAATTAGGAAAAAGTTATTTTAAAAGGGCAACAGTTCAATTGCCAAAAGTATGCGGACAGACTTACCCTGTGCTGCTGTAGTGATCTGCATTTCAGGTCAGATTTCATTTGTAGGGTCTTCCTCCCATTCAGGCTCAGAAGCATTAGTGAGGTACAGCAGTGATGCTGAGAGATAAATCCTGGCTCACACTCGTGGTTCCAACTAATTTTGGTTTTGGATGAAGCTGCACCAAATTAACACAAGTAATTATGTATATATATATATATAGAGAGAGAGAGAGAGAGTAATAATTAGAAAGCCCAATTTGTTCTATATTTTGGAACAGCAGAACAGAAACATTAATAGTATGAAAGAATAAATGTTTTTTTTATTTAAAAAAATAAAGGCAGATTTATGAGATATATTTGCGAGCCTGCAGAAAGTAGTAAGTTGTGTTTACTCTCTTGTCTTTTGGTCAAACTGGTTGCACTTGTTTGTGTGAATCCACTTTGTCACAAAAATAAAAAAAATTGAAAAGCACACAGTGACCTCACCTCCTCGTGTGTGAAGTGGTGCTGAAAATGAAGTGTCTGCGTGTGCGCGTTTCTGTGTTAGCATGCTGCTCAAATTAGCGGCGTTGTACCCGGCCTTGGCAGAAGATGAAACGAGAAGGAGGCTGCAGAGAAGGAGGGGTGACAGAGAGAGCACTCGCATGCAGCTTTGACATGTATAAAAATAACATAAAATGTCCAGTCTTTTTTTATAACATTGTTACAAATTGCTGTATTTGCATCATTGGTAAAAATCGCTGCCTCTCAGTTTCATTCGTGCTTGCAGGTAACCATTAAAACCCATGAGTGAAAGTGGCTTCAGACTCATGGGTATATTGTGGGGGGATTTAAGGTGAGCTCTGATTTAAAACAGTAATAGACTTGGTGGACATAACGCAGGAACTCGAGTTTAGGTGTGAATGCTGCCGTTGTCCTGCAGCCACAGCTTCAGTGTTTATTCTGAAGAAATCCAGAGAGCAGCTTCAGCCAGAGATGACCTCATGGTTTAACTGCTAAACACACACACATACACACTTACGCACACACACTGACAGACAGCTGTGTGTGCAGTTATGTTTTGCGGATGCTTCAGTGACTCATTCCACTTGAAAAAGCTGCAGAAATGCCTTTAAAATACGAGTCTGTCCGCCTCCTGCCTTTTTACAACTGCTTTAGCACAACTTATACATTAATCAAATGGCATAGTTAAAAAGAATTGTTGAGAAAGAGAGTCCACGTGGATGTGCGTTCTTTGTTCGTGTGTGTCTATAAGCTATTTGCTTGGCTCTCAGCCCCAAAATGTCCCACACTGCTGCACCCCGACCGCCATTTTGTGTCAGATGGGAAGCTGACTAATTGAATTACAAAGCATCCATTTGTGTGTGTGTGTGTGTGTGTGTATTGCTGTGTATGAGTGTCTGTGTACATGGATGCATGTGTTGTTTGTGCAGATCCTCTTGTCCAAAAAGGGACTTTGTTTGACATAAAACTAAACCTTCCACACAAATAGCATGCACAGTATATACATAGCTTACACAAATGTAGCTTATACCGCTCAGTTCTGTTTAAAAGTCCACATTTAAACTCACTTAAATGATAAATATTTAAAGGAAACGTAACACTCTAACAGCTTCAATTGAGTTTTTGACCAATTTGGTTACTCAGCTGCTAAAAGGCCGGGGGTGGGGCTTGTTTTTGACTTAGAGCACAGGGTGGTAACAGTAGTGTAATTGCTAGCATAGTCTTGCTATAACTATGTTTTTAACATGTTTTACTTGTGTTACCCTGGCTTTTGTCCCATTTCCCATAATCTACTTAATAGCTATTACTGTATAGCCCCTTAAATTATACTACTCTGTCTCAGATGTTCAATTACAAATCTTTCAATCTAATGATAAGTCTATGTTGTCTTAGCTTATAATGGTTGGTTCACATCTTATGGTAATGTCATGTCATTTTGTCATTTCCATAGTTACAGTCTTGGCAAAAAGAAAGCACATGCTCTTGAAGTTCCAATGTTCTTTAAGATAAAAAATAATAATCTGATCCTTAGCAGGTCTTAAAACGAGCTCAATACAACCTCATATGAACTGTAAAACATGTCATATTAATTATTAATAATTAATTATTGCCATAATAGAAACTTTAATAGGAATAAAGAGAATAAATAGCAGTTAGGTGCTGTTGGGCAAATGCACTAATGCAAGGAGGAACTAGACCTCAGAGGGGAGAGAATTTCCAAACAATTTGAAGACCGTCATTCTATAGTGACAAAGATTCTTCACAAGTGGAAAATATTAAAGACAGTTACCAGTGTTCCCACCAGTAGACATGCCAGCAGAACATGAAATGCTCAGAGAAACTGCAAAAAAGCCAAGAGTTCAGACTCTACACGCTTCAGTTAGTATTTTAAATATTAATGTTTGTGAGAGTAGATTTAGGAAAAGACTGAACGTGTGTGACTCATTTGGAACACCTCTTTTCTCTAAAAAAGAACATGGCAGCACAGTTTAAGTTTGCAAACATGCATCTGAACAAACCACAAGAACTCTGGAAAAATGTTCTTTTGACAAATGAGAGCAAATTGGGTCTTTTTGACCAAAATGCACAGCACCACATACAAAGTCTATCAGCAGGAATACCTCAAACCATCTGTCAAGCATGGTGGTGGAGGGCTGAAGATTTGGGTTTGTTTTCCAGCCACTGGACCTGGGCACTGCTGCATATCAAAGTACTCTAGAGTCAGATGTGAGGTCATCAGTGCAACAGGCCAATGATCCCAAGCACAGCAGCAAATCTACAGCAGAGTGGCTGAAAAAGAAAAGAATCAAGTAGCCAGCAATGACCCAGTCATTGCAGACTTGTTGAAGGGAATGCTTCTGCAGTCTATTGAATCAAGGGGTCTACTTTGTTTTTCACGTGCTACTTCTCTACTTTGGCTTATTTTTTGTTAAATAAATAATTACACAATGCATTTATTTTAACATAATCATGCTATCTGGAAGTTTAGCTTGATCTTGAGCTGTTAGATGTAGAGTTGGGGAAGTCTTGAAATAAACTGATGTGCCAAAGCATCTATCAATACTGCCAGCCCCCAATGATCAACAAACAAGCTTGTCTGAATACACTCCTTGGTATTTTTCAAGTTTTCCACTTAGTTGCTGATCCTTCAATTTGAACTTTGTTGTACTTTAGAGAAAGGATAGCAGTTTTTCTTCCACAACTGCCTCAGTGCTTGAAATCTTCCCTGTCAATGAAATGACCTCGGCCAAAGGATGTTTGCTGCCCTTCTGTCCTTGTGAGGACATTTGGCTTTTACAAAAGCCTCCCTTGCTTTATCATACACACACACACACACACACACACACACACACACACACACACACACACACACACACACACACACACACACACGCATGCACACACATACAGGAGTGCCTGCTGCAGATGTGAAGGTTTCCCGGTGCATTCCTGAGCCCAAATATTTGGCTGCAACAACCAGCAGCAGAGAGCGGCACTCTGATTTGCTCCAAGGCTGAGAGGGAAATCACATGTTGTCACACACACAATCATTGGCAGACTCACACACATACGCACACACACGCACCAATATGCATTTTGAGTGACAGAACTGCTTTAATTTGTTGATATCGTGTTGAATATTTCTCAATTGTCCCTCTCAGTTGCACCAAACCACCAAACGCAGTCATCATTTTATTGGTTTTTTTTCATGTTTTTTCTTTATTATAATATTTTTCTGCTTTAAAACTTTTATTAAATACTACAACGTGAAACGAGCATCACTTACAGGAACAAGAGGATAATACATTTAAAACACTAACATTGTTTATAACATAAGGATCAGATTCACTAGCAGTGGATTTCTGACAGCAGTGATCATAAATACTATAATCTTCCATTTTTCCCACCCTTGTTGCTTATCAGTTCTCACATGTTTAGAGCTTCCTTGAATGCACCACCAAGTTGTGTTTGGAGAGCAATGCCTGCTGACAGCTAATTGCTCTGTGATCTTAACATGAAAAGTTGTCAAAAAACAGTTTCCAAGTTGTAAAATGAATTTGTGATCACGAAGAAAAAAAAAAAACCAAAACAGAATGTGAGATAATTATGGGCACTTTACACACAGTTGCTGCATTTTGATGACTTTTAAGCTTTAATGTCTCGGGCTGAAATGCACTGCGCACCGAAAAAGAGATTGTACGAGATTATGAAAACCTCAGCTTGAGAGGTGATAAATACTATCTGAATCACTTTGAGAGTTTGGTGAAGAAAGACAAGAACCAGAAATATGGGAGAGGAAAACTTCTGGAAAGAAAGAATGAAGGTCAAGATTTAAAAAAAACAACAAAAAAAGAACAGGCTGTTGGTCCGACGAGAGCACTGCCTAGAAGAAAGGCTGTGTCTTAGTGATCTGAATATCAGCCTCATAACACACGTGTGAGACACACACACACCCTGTCGTGTGGCGGTAATGCGTGCTGGTGGTGTGGATTAGCTTCATCTCTAATCATTGTTTTCATTCTGACACGGTCTGTGTAAAGCATACCTGAACACAAAGCGCTGAGTGGGTCTTTCTTTCAGCAGCAGGTTGCACTCTTCGCTGGAAGAACTGCTCAGCAGGAGGACAGCAGGTTTCACACTGAGTCAGACCTCGGAAACTGGTCTCAGGTTTGATTGGTGAACAAACCGCAAGTTATCCTAATTCCCATTAAAGTCATTGAAAACTAGCTGTAGGCAAGTATCCAGCATGGTTTTACTGCATATGATTACTGCATATGAGCCAGAACGAGAAAAACTCTCCACAGTGTTTGGCTCCAAATCTAAAATGTAATACTTAAAAGATTTTCTCAAAAGGAGCATTTCAATCCACCTTTCTATTTCTATCCAGACATGCCTGTAGACGTTATATGAATCAAAGTGTTGTCTTTGCAAGAATCCTTTAGGAATTTCTATATTAAATTACAGCCGTTCAGAATATATTATGTGTTTGTCTCCCAAAAATCCTGAATTGGAATCTATGGGAGATTTACAAACAGCAAAGATGATAGAAGTAAAGCTTTTCAAAACTAATTTGTGGATGAACTTTAATTTGTTTAAATCAAATTTTACTGGTGATCCTAAAAATGCCTCGCTCTTATCATCTACAGTTCCAGCAGAAAATGCTTTGTGACATATCTACAGCGAACATTTAAATGTAAAAAATACAAAAGTAATGTCCACTTAAAACTCTTTTACATATGCAAAGCATGCTGTCTTTGCTCACCTTAAGAATACAGCTAATTAAATGGTTGCACTGATAAATCCTTGGTGTTTTAACAGAAAAAAAGTAGTTTGCAGTCATGCTAACAGCTGGTGCTGTAGGCAAAATGCAGATGTCAGCAAGCTAACACAAGTTCTGACGAGGCTGACTGTGCCCGGACCAAATCTGACTGAGGCGTCTTCTTGTTTAAAGAGACTTTTTTCTGCCCGCCGTTTCCAAATAATGGGCAGGAAATTAAAAACAAGAGGAAATTGTTGGGTACTCTTACTATGTAAAGTGCTTGGAGAAGACTATTGTTATCTTTTGTGGATAAATAAATTGATTGTTCCAGACTAAATTGAGCTGTTCCAGAAGTAAGGCAAGCTCATTTAATTCCCTCTTATATTTTTAGCATTTCTAATAGCCAAACTTAAAGCATTGGGGAAAAAAAGCATGCTGTGGATGTAAATAAAAATAGAGTAATGTGTTCAGAAAATATCCAAAGCTAATGAGCACTCTTTTCTACAACCCTCACATAGCTCTGACATTTAACCTCACTGGCTAAATGTTAGAAATTAATGGAAGAGTCGAGTTCAGGAATGGGTGAAGGTGCTGTGGTTTATAGGGTTACTGAAGTTGGGCTAGCTGGTATATAATAATGTGCTACGTGGTAGCTAGCTACACAGCTATGGTTAGCATAACATAAACACAGTGAAGCTGGAGGATGAATGCTAACTTTTTTCCACTCGCTGAAGGTTGCAATCGCATGGCAGGATGCTGTAAACAGACCAACCTTAAGTCAGAAGAACAACTGAGATAATCCATCCGCAATATGAGATTAGTTATTAATTTACTGCTGCATGGGCTGGGCTGTAGTTACATCGTAAGGTTTTAAAAACTGAGCTTTAAAATAAACAGTGGTAATAAAAACCGAGAGAGGCTGACAGTGATCACTGCCCTTTTTCAGATTAAATAGAACAAGATACAAAACATTAAAACATGTTAAAAACACAACAGCCTTAATAAACACAAAGTAGTTTGGACCTGGAAGCAGGGTTCATATGTCATCACTTAGAGACTGGACGGTTGTAGTTTCTTCAACCGAGCTTTATTTTGAAAAGAAGGAATTTGAAAGGAGTGGCAAAATGTAGGAAATATTAAAAGGCCTGCACCATATTTCATAGTAATCGAACTAATAGTTGAAAATTCAGTAGAAGCACATCATGAGAAGACCAAAACAAGTTCTTAAATTTCAGCTTCAGAGAGTGATAACGTTCAGGGAATGTGCCGCCTGTTTGAGTCATATTAAGTGGTAATCAGCTGAAATCATCTGAGCTGGTGATGCCCTACATTCTTTGATTGATGAGCAGTTGAATGGCAGTCGTACTCTGAGGTTAAGGTAGTGATGAGACAGCAGATTGGGATTTAAACAAGAAATTAGGTAATGCTATCTTAGCATGTGTCAGAAGTCAACGTTGTAGATGCTGAGTGAAACAGATCACCTTTATCTCGCTCTGGACTCCATGACTAATTTATGGACTTCAATACAGCACTTGGTCAAAGAAATTACATTAAATCACTTTAAATGTCTCACTATGGTTAAGAAGTTCCATATTGTTCTTCCTGCAGAGGTACCTGGAATAGCAAATTTAAAAAAAAATACATAATTTATCAAAAGTCAGTGTGGACATATTCTTAAAAATACGCCAACTACGGTGATGACACAAAGCTCGTCTTAAATCAACAAGTTATCCCCCTCCTCCTTTCCCAGATCTTCCTTGATCCACAAACTGCGGGAAGTTAAAGTTGGAAGTTCCCCCCCCCCCCCCCCCCCACCCTTTTTTTTTTCTCGCTAACCCCCCACCGAAGAGCTTCCCTCCAATTTGTTGAATTTCTCAAAATGTTCCGTTTGTTAGGCTGAAAAGAAAATCACAGAAAAATCACCATAAGGGCTGCTTTGCATTTTTAATTAAGAAACTAACATATGAATATATTTGCATATTATTGAGTTGCAGATTAAATCATGCATACATAATTAGCGTGCAGCAGCGCTCGCTCGTTCCTCTCTCTCTCTCTCTCTCGCTCCTCTCTCTCTCTCTCTCTCTCTCTCTCTCTCTCTCTCTCTCTCTCTCTCTCTCTCTCTCCGTGCACTGTGCTTACTGCTTTTTTGGCAAGCTGTGGTTCTGATGGATGCCAGACACACACACACACCTACCTTGTTCAGACTCTCAAACACACACACCCTCTCCAAACACTTTTGGGACTCTGTTTCTCTGCAACTCTCTCTCTCAGTTTGTATTTGGGAGGAAAATTAGCTTCTGATTTTCTCCGTCAGAATTGAGGCCACGTCAGGTTTTTGATCCTGATTACACCAGAGAGAACTCCTTCTTTCTCTCTTTCTTTTGTCACAGAGCCGATTTAAAAAACATCAGTGTAGCTTGGTTGCTGTTGTGATTTGCAATGTCACATTATTTATTTTTATTTAAAGATGTAAGTCTAATCTGAAAACCCCTTCATTATCATGTGAACCATGCTGGGCAAAAATATATGAAGTTTTTAATCACTGGATGTGAAAAGTTATGAAAAGACAACTTTGCCAAATGCTGAAAAAGCTAAATGTGTGTGCCGTTACTATATTTGTAACACAACTACATTAAAGCTCCTGTTAAAACAGCCCCTCTGGGCTTCAGTCAAGCTGAAACAGAAGATGAGACTTAATGACTTCAGAAGCAGCTAGGCTACAGTTTAGAAGGATTTAGTGATCATCAGGACCTGGCTTCACCCTTACTGATGCATGCAGCAGCAGCAGTCCAGAAGTCTTACTTTAACCAAATCCAGCTGATCGCCAAATGTAGCTTCCAGTGGATAACGTTAGCAAGCCAAGTATGAAGACACCATTTGTCCAGTATATAGGGGGAATTTGGAGCTACCAGGAGGTGGCTAGCCACTTTCCAGTGGTTTAGCATTAATCTTTTGCAGTGACTCCAGGACCGTCTGACATCAGTGAGGGGTTTGGTTTGCAGCAAGCACAGCTGGACTGGCTGTGGGGAGAGATGAAACAGGCCTGAAACTTCATTAGATGGAAATTATATGTCATTTAAAATATAGAGGTAGGGGACTGTGAGCAGGTTCTCAGGTTTCAGTGTGTCAGAGCTTCACTTATTAGCAAGGCTCTGACACTACTCTCTGTCATATAAGAACTCTTTGAGCCTCAGTAATTTCCACAAATGCACTGATGTTGTGAAACCAGAGGAGCTAAAATATTCAGAATTCATTCCTTTACATGTTGAGCTTGCTAATATGTATACATTTTTTATATATTTGTATATAATATATTTGAAGCTTTTAACCATTAATTATTTTTAATCTCTGGCTCTTTTCTGTAGTGCATCTTTTGCCGTCTCTTCCCTCACCTGCAACTGGAGCCTGGCTCTATTGGAGGTTTTTTCCCGTTAAAGGGAGTTTGTCTTTCCCACTGTCACCAAGTGCTTGCTCATGGGGGATTGTCTGATTTTGGGGGGTTTCTCTCTAATATTGTAGATCATCTCGAGGCGACTGTTGTTGTGATTTGGTGCTATATAAAAAATTAAAACAGAGTTGAGTTGAATAAAATTTAATTTGTCATCATAATGAGGCAGTTTTTAAATGTCAGTAAGCCAGGTATGTGGCTATACTTGAGCCCTGTTTATTTTCACAAATGTAATGAGTTGTAGTGATTCTGCAGTATGAACAGGGGGAATATTTCATGTACTGTTGCAATGACTCAAACATCAGTCACTGTTTGAGTCATTGCACCGGACACATCACTGGACTGTTTGAGTTCTTCATTGCAATCTAATGATCCCCTCTGTTAAATAAAATCATGTGCAACTTGACATAAAAATTATAACACAGGCAAGTGTGGCCATTGTTGCTGAACTGCCGTTGCAGTGTTGCTTCAGCTGTGATCTGATGGATATTTGCAAATATGGAAGCTTGTTGGTTGATGTGATAGACTCTAAGGCCAGCTTAACTTTGCTTTGTTGTCCAGCAAGGGTTGGGCGTCAGTTTGTACATTCATGTCACCTTCTTCCACTCTGTTTACCAGTAGTGAACACAGCATTACAGTACAGTATGCTCCTCTCTTGTATATGTGTGTGTCTGTGCGTTGCTTGTAGGTGATGCACCAATCCCATATTTGGATTAAATCTTTGTAAGATCCTAAATCAGAAAGCTAGATCCGACATTGGCAACGAAGACCTGTTTAGATTGATTATATGTTGTTCTTATGTTAACCGTATATACGTTATATATATATGCTAGCAGCATTGTGATATTTGCTAAGGATGGGATGGAGGAAGCTAAGAGAAAAGGGTCAGAAGTCTTTCATACCTGCAACACCGACAGCTTTTCTTTGTATGGTTTCAAAAGATTTTGACTGAATTGACATGAAAGGACAGAAAAACTACGAGTTTCCAAGTTTATATTCTTGGGTGCATTTTTTATTTGTTCTTTTATATTTAGTTTAACAAAGTTAGAAAAGCAATGATTAAACCTGATGTAGCTTTACGCATGAAACAATGATTCTCAGTGTCATCCGCTTAATTTAACAGTCATAGCAGATCAGTCCCTAGCATCACCTGAAATCCAGTGCCAAGATTTTGATATCATTGCATCTGTGTGTGTGTGTGTGTGTGTGAGCCACCCGCTCTCAACTCTTCAATCCTGTCGATAACTGTATTGTTTGTAAAGTCCAACCTGCAGCATGAAAAGGCTCAAATCAAAGGCTTGCAGTAGGAGGTGGCTGTATGAGGAGAACAAAGTGCACCGTGCTGAGTGTGTCTGTGTGTGTGTGTGTGTGTGTTTAAGAGACAGAGAGAGTTTATAGACCTTTAGCAATTGCTGCACCATGTGAGGAAGAGAGAGAGAAAATCAAAGGAAAAAAGAAACAAAGATGAAAGTGAAGAAAGAAAAAAAGGAACATAAAAAACTTAAGAAAATTAAAGCCAGAAAAAAATGGATAACAGGAAGTAATGTAAGAAACGGAAGAAAACTGGAGGAAACAAGAAAATTCAGGAGACAAAAACAGAGACGTCTAGAGAGGGCGAGAGACATTGAAAGAGACAAAGGATGAGACAGAGAGAGAGAGATTGACAACTGGGGGGGTCGCAATTTGAAGGAAAATCCTACCAGCGTGAAATCAGGATGAAATGTGAGATTATAATTCAGTCAGGGATTAACTGTCATCTCACCAGCAAAGAGGCAGGAGGAGGCGAGGAGAACTAAGGAGAAAGATAGGAATAACGGGAAAACAAAAAAGGAAAACTGGAGGAGAGAGGAAATTTACAAACACGCAGTAACATTAAATAGTGATCATTTTTAAAAAATGACACTAACAGCATACACCCATACACCATGACCTCTCTAGATCACCCCACATCTTTTTTTAGCCCCACTGCCCACTAGAAGGGGCTGTCACAATTAAATGCAGATGGACGATCACTAAGAAATGTATTCTTTTTAATTTATGATTTTTCAAACAATCTGCTGATCAGCTGTGTTATTGTTAAGAAATTTTATCATCTCCCTCGTCTCACCTCCAGCTCGTTGCAGCAGAAGGCTGCCTCTCTCCGAGTCTGTTTCTGCTGGAGGTTTTATCCTGTTAAAATTGAGTTTTTCCTTCCCACAGTTGCCAAGTGCTTGCTTATAGGGGGTCATCTGATTATTGAGATTTTCTCTCTAAAGCATCTATAAAGCGCCTTTATAGATGCACTGTTGTTGTGATTTGGCACTGTATAAATACAATGGAAGTGAATTATTTAACACAAAAGTAATTTAATGTCTCTTACTTACATTAGAACTTTTCATTTAATTGCACTATTGACTGTATTCCTCTTCATCCTTAATGTGTTTTTTTTTGTATTGATCTTAAGTTAAGCAATTATATGACACTATCACACTGCTGAGAAACACTGTGAGTGTATGAGATTGACTCTATATTTTATGATTTACGGAAGATGATTAATTTGTAGGACTTTGACCCAGATGAATGAGGTTTGTTTCCCATAGACCTTGACTTATTTTAATTTATGACTTTGTTTTAGCTAAATTTATTGGACAGAAGAAGGGGAAACAGGAAAGAAAGCTTTGTGCAATCATAATATTACAGTGTATAATAAAACAACAGTACGTGAACCCAACTGGTTCTTGGTCCCCATTCCAAAAACCCTACGAGTGCCCCTGGACATGAGCACTTTTTTTCACACGCACCCAGTATCCTGCAGTGGATTGGTAGGTCTGTTACATGCTTTGATGAGATTTTACATGAATAAATTCTCTTAATCACCAAAGGTTTCACAATAAGGGCTACTGACCTATTAGTAGGTTCAGTTTTCCTAGTCTGAAGCATAATTATTTCTCCCTTTTTCTCCCATCTCTCTCACTCCTCCTGTTTTACCTCCTTGTTGCTCCTCTTCTGCTTTTTTCATACTCCATTATCTCCTTTCTTCTTCACCTGCTCTCTTTTTTCTGTACCCTTCCTTTTCCTTTGCCCCTTTCCGTTTGCTTCTCCACCCTCCTCCCTTCTCTTTGCTTTCCTCTCCTTTACCCCTTCTTTTCTTTCAATCCCTCCTTCTTCTACCTCCCACTCATCCTCCTCTCCATCTTCCCTTTTCATCCTTCTTCATCTCTTGCAGGTTTGTTGACCAAGCAAGCGTCAGACAAAATTAAAAATGCTGCCTCTGCTTCTTTCCCCTCAACCGGGTCACTCTTTTTTTGTTTTGTTTTTTTATATATATATGTATATATATATATATTTTTTTTTTTTTTACCCCCTCCCTGCATCTCTCATCCTTCTTTTCCTCCCTCCCTTCCTCCATCCCTCCATCTCTCCCTTCATTTCCCATGCAGTCTGGTTGGGTACAATGCTGGGAGCCAGCCAGCGCTGCAGACAGATGGTCCACTTATTAGATGTGCATCAGCCCTCCCTCCCCTTCCTGCAGCTCGCTTTTTAATCAAATTAAAGCTGAAAGAAGAGGAGAGAGGGAGTGGGAGAGCGAGGTAGAGTGAGAGTGGGTGAAAGAGGAGGAGAGAGAGAGTTTGGGCGGTCTCTTCCCTTGTTTTAGAGTCTATTATTTGTTTGAATAGGATGGATGATGACGATGTTAATATGAAATTTGGAAGACTGAATCACTGTCTGTCCTATGGTTTTGTTGACTGCCTGTAAGCCCCAGCACCCCACCTTTCCCCCATGCCTCCACCTCCCGTCGCTCTCTCTTTCTTTCTGTTTTTTTTTTTAAGGCCCACTCCACCAGTTTTACACATGAAGATCAGTTTACTTGTCAGCATTCGGGCTGCTCAGGCTGTGAAAACAGTTGTCCACTGTCATCTCTGGCTCTGGAGGCACTTTGTCAAGTATGGCTAAATAACTGGTGATGTCATAGCTATGTCATTGGGGTTACCTCGACCTGGGCTTGGAAACCATAACGTCTCTTGGGATGAACCAGCGTGGGAATTTTTCACACTGATGAAAAAGTTGCATTATGAGAAATAAGAAATGTAGGAGCCAGTGTTTTTGGACCTTGTCCATCATATCTTGTGTTCTGGTTGTTTAGATTTTGACTTTCCCTTATTAATGTTCCAACTTTCCAGAATCATCAGTGTCCTTGTAGATGGGTGGCAAACAAACCTGCATGTTAGTCAGACTTATTTGGAAGAGAAATATCTCGTTAATCTCCGTACCCCTCCTGGTGCAAACGGATTCGGGGTTTGTGAAAGCTTATCAAAACAACGCGATTTAAAGCAACCTGAAACATCACAATCCTTCACGCTCAGCGTTGTGGCAAATCCGGGGGAGTCTGGATGTGACATAAACCTTGAATGTCAATCAGACTTACAGTGGTATCACAAAGTTTACCTTTAATTTTCCGGATCCCATCTGACAAGTTTGAATGAAACTCTGTGATCTTGTTGCAAATAAACACAGAAATATTTGTTTGAACACAACTAGAATAAAAAAAAAATCCACTTTAAACAATCGCAGCCAGTTGTCTATATTATAAGTAACACTGTGTGCCAGAAAACAAAATGCACACAATTCATTAAGATGAGCAACTTTTAGGTGTTTGTGGCTCCCCCTGTAGGAGCAGTAGAAGCAGAGACTGGACGCTGTTTCATTACAGTCCACCATTTTAGACTTAAAACTCAACATAAAAGCCAATCTATTTTAACTGCGCTCATTATGTATCTTGGTATTCTTTCCATCTGCATCGATGTAGTATCATGATGAAAAAAAAGGAGAATAATAACAAATGCAATATGTTGGATTGGCTGCTAGCGTACTGCCACACTGAGCCTCCTGTCAATCAGACAACTGATGAGTGGGTTAACGATTAATGATGGGAGCAGGTTACCAAAGCAACCTAAACATGCTGTTTATGTGGGGGGAAAAAAAGGGGGGGGGGGGGACTATATATAGTCAGGCAGCTACAAAGGAGGACCAAAGAAAGCTTTTATTCTATGTGTGGTATAAGAGAATTTTATGTTGAATATATATACAGAGGAGTAAACATTATTATATCAGCCTATAAATGAGATAAGATACACAAAAGCTGTAGAACCAAGTGTGTAGAGGAAATAAGTGGGTAGGAGCAGAAATAGGAGGAAAAGGTAAGAGAGGTAAGGAGAAAGGGTAGGCTAGAGGGAAATACGGGAAAAGGTAAGAAAATAAATAGGAGGAGGGTGAAAGAGCAAAGAATAGGGGAAAAGATCAAGAGAAGACAGGCATATAAAAAGGGAAAATTAGGAAACGAAAGGGAGACAATGGAGGAGATGACAAGAAAAATAAGGGTGGAAAAGGAGAAAGAAGGGTAGGAGAGGAGGAAACACCAGAGAAGAAAGTGAGAGGAAGAGGAATGTAGGAGACAGGTGGAGGAAAAAAGTTGGGTAGAGGAAACCAAGAGAGTAGGAGGAAGAAGGGAGGAGACAAGGGAGAGTAAATAAAAAAATAGGAAATGAGAAATGACGAAATTAAAAGAAGGAGATGGCAAGAAAACCAAGGCGTTGGAGAAAAGGAGAGAGAAACAGAAGGAAAAATACAGAATTGTCACGAGAGGAAACATAGGAATATAAAAGAAATAGGAAAGAAGGAAACATAAAAAGAAGAAATAAACGGGAGTAGGAAAACCAAGGGGAGAGGAAGAAAAGAAAGGGGTTGGGAAAGAAGAAAATGAAGGAAGAAAGAGGATAAAAGGAAAAGAAAAACATGAGAAAAGGGAAGAGGAAAATTGAGTAAATAGGAAATGAGGGTAAAAGAATAAGGAGAAGGAAAAGGGAGACAAGTGTGCAAGGGAAGAAGAAAGCTAAATAAACTGAAAATTAGAAAGTGAGAGGAAAGGAGGAAGAAAGCAGGGGATGAGGAAATGGGATAAAGGCCTTAATGAAGAAAAAGAAAAGAAGATGAAAAAATAAAATGGGAGGACGAGACAGAAGGGTGGACCATCCGAAGGAAATATAATGGCAAAGGAGACAAGGAAGAGGAAACCAGACAGTAATTTAAAGGAGAAGGGAGAGAATAAGGCCTAAGTAGGAGCCAGAGACAGAAGGAGATGACAAGGAGAAAAGGCAGCGAGGTAACAATGTAGGAAGCAAGGAGAGGAGAAGGGCAAGAGATTAAAGGAAGGACGAAAATAAGGGGCAAATAAAAGAAAGGAATGATGAGAAGGGAGGGAAAGGGGGAGTGACGAGGAGGAGTGTGTTGAAAGAAGCGCGCGGTCTGGATGCGATGGAAAAAGTGAATATTCGGTTCAGTTCAAAGGCACGCGGCGAGCTGAAGCTGCGCGAGGGAAGGAGGGGAGGAGGGCGAGGGAAGGATGGCTTCCAGATTTAGTGTGGAAAGTTAAAAGAGTGTCTGCGACCGCGCGCGTGTCCGCGAGGGTCAGTGCGCGCTTATACGCCACATTTCAACCTCGCTCTCGATTTCTCTTTTCTTTCCCCCGTACATTTTCCGTGCGCGCGCTTTATACGTGTGCGCGTGTGAGGGAGAGGGAGAAGGGGAGGGGCACTTCTCTACCTCCCTATCTCTCTCTCTCTCTCTCTCTCTCTCTGCCTACTTTGCATATTCCGCGTGCCTCGGCTTGGCCATATGGGAAAATGCAACTGAAGGAATTGTCGGCGGGGAAAAAAACGCGCAGGCAGGAACACGCGAGCAGGAGCGGCGAGAGTTTGAGATCATAACAAGCCCAGAAAAAGTTCACGTAGAAGAAGAAGAAGAAGAAGCAAACAGGAGAAAGGTGGAGAAGACGAAACGAGCAGGGGCGGGGGGAGCTTAGGCTAAAAGAAACAGCAACAACATAAAAAAAAACAAAAACAGAGAGGCACGCGGAAACAGAGAGAGAGCGCGAGGAAAGGGAGAAATAAAAGAGTTTCTTCTTCTTCTTCTTTCTGTGGAGGAGAGGAACGATGTATTGTGCGTACACCATCCCCGGGATGACAGGCAGCTCACTCATGTACTACTACAACGGCAAAGCGGTAAGACAGACCCCCTCCATCAGTTCTCTTTTTTATTATTATCATTATTCCCCCCTGTCTCCCGCGAGGGTTTGGGAGTCAGACGTGGAAACAGTCCGCGCGCGTGTGTTTGAGTGTGTGTGTGTGTGTGTGTGTGAAAGAGAGAGAGAGAGAGAAGGAGGTGCAGAGAGAGAGGAGGTGTGAAGGTGAAGAGCGTCGCTTTTTTACGCAGTAACTTAGCACAGTCGATCCGTTTGAAGCGTGAACTGACTGTAAGATCACTGTGTCCGAGTGCCGGGGTTTATTTTGGGGGAATCAGACTGCGGTGGGTGCTGAGAAGAAAAATAAAAAAACAGTGTGTGTGAGTGTGTTTAGCGGTGAAGGTGACAGCTGTGTGTGGTGCCGTGGAGTGTTTCAGCCAGACTCTTCTAAAAAGTGTGTGTATGTGTCAGAAAACTAATATTAAAAATACAAACTGAAAAAATAGTCCCAAATCTTTTTTTCTCTCTTTCAAACGGGCGCTTTAAAAGTCAGCTTGAAATAATCCGCCATGCAGCTTTTTGCTCCCATTTTTTTAATGAAACAAAATAAGAGCGTCATTACTGAATTGAATTGATGCTTTTGTCGCTGTCAGGCAGAGTGACACACTTGTGGTTTTTGGGGTTTGTTTGGTTGCGTGTGTGTGTGCAATTCAAGCTTTTCTAATTCAGCCCCAAACTGCTTAAAAGTGCCGCTTTTATTTGTCAAAACGTGGCCTCTCTGTGAACACACTCACAACCAAGAAAAATACATTTAAAGGAAACCTGAAAATGAATTCTCCTGAATTTAATTTAACATAAAAAATCAGTGTTATTTATCTACTGGTTTTCTTTAAAATAAAATAATTGAAGTGGACCAAAAATTAAGGTTTACCTAGCTGGATTTCTCTGTTAGTTTTTATTTAAAAGTGTAATACATGTAAAAAATACTAATAGTGGCTTTCTGTCTAAATGAAAGCCAAACCACCTCCGCGAGAGCCTGTCTGACCTCTCATGAACCTGTCTGTCTCTCAATAACCCCTCACCTGTAAAACACTAGTAACAGGGTGACATGATTTAGAGAGGAGGTGTGGTGGTGTAAAGAGAAATGAAGGTGAATGAATTTCACAAGTTTTCTCTTGTTTAAAAAAAAGGCAGGAATGTGTGCAAGCTGCAGGTGCAAATGAAGACGGACGACTGGGATTTCCTACAGATCCACCTGTCAGCGAAGTGTCTGTCTCAGTCTAACTGCTGCTTCAGATCAAAGAAGAAGAAAATGAAGAAAAACCCTTTAAAAAGAAATCTGTGATCATCATTTTATGGTTTTTTTTTTAAATCATATTAGATGTGATGCATTTTTTAAAAAATTCAGTAGGTGTGATCTTGGCTTTATAAGAATATGATTTCTCTGAATATGTCCCCAGAAATTATTATTAATTTATTATTATTATAATAATTGCTTTTTTTAGTGTAAGTAATTTATTTTTTTGGTTGCGAAACATTCAATTAAAGGTGTATTTTTTTATTTTTAATGTAATTTGCAAGACCTTTGTTATCATCACATTTTATTAATTCACATAGGTTAATTCAAATTTTGAGTTTAATACATCTTTTGGTTTTATATATTTATTGTTTAGGTGCAAAAAAAGAAACAGAAAATCCATCCTTTAAAATGTGAGATCGCTGTCATTTCTGCTGAGTTGCTTTCAAATAGAGCTTCTGTTGTTTGAACAGACCCTCACCAACAGTCGCTCTCTGTCTTCTCGGCGCCTGTCGGGTCTCCGGCCTTCATCTGGCCGCCGGCCGCATCGGTCCCGCACGCTGTCAAACATTGACTGCGTGCCGTTTTGTACCTGCTCTCTCGCTGTAGCTCAGGGCCTTCTTTGTATCTCTTCAGTTCGGCAATGCCACAGGCCCGGCATGGCACCGCCGCTTTGTTTGGCGGCTGGCTGCTGGATGGCACATTGTGCCGATGGTCTTGATCCAGTGCCAAGCTGCTTTCTGTCTTCACTTTAACCCCCCTGTCTCTCTCTCGCTCTGTCTCTCTGTGTCTGTGTCACAGCTTGTTTGCACCCCCTGTCCGCTGGCATAAAGAGAAAACACACAAACAAGGCGATCGATGCAAAAAAATAAATAAAGAAAATCATGTTTTTGGGGGTCCAGGTTTGGTGATCATGTGGTTGTAAGGGAGCACAGGCAAGCCGGTGTGTTACGGAGGTGGAAAAGTGGAGCGGGAAGGGGGGAAAACTGGGGCAGGCTGGTTGGGGTTTGAGCGAAGAGGCAGAAAAGGCTCGGACAGATCTGCAGCAGCAGCGAGCCTCAGCCTGGCAAGACCATACAGTGCAGGGGCTGAATCAGGGCTTTGGTTTAGGGGGAGAGAGGGTGCGTGTATGTGTGGGAGGTGGGGAGGAGAGGAGGAGGAGGAGGGTGAGAGCCGAGGCCCGAGCTTCGAAGAGCGGCTGTCGGCTCGCTAACTTAAGCTCCAGCGGCTTAATGAGGTAGCAGAAAGCTCGACTAAAAACAAAAGGCCTCATTTAAAGGCGGCCTGGCCAGCCGGCTATTGTTATGCTAACACAGCATTTGAATATTCAGTAAGTTTTAATTAGGAGTCCTGAAACAGTCTGCCAAAATCCTGCAGTCCGTTCTCAGTGTGCAGCTCCAGGAAACACACACTTTAAGCACTTTAAACTGACAATTCTGCTCGTCTCCGCTTTATTTAGCATTCACAGCTTTTCCGGGACTAAAAGGAATGAATTAGTAAAATGAATTTAGAGTGTTTTTGTGCACACGCGCACACATTTTTCTAAGGCAAAATATTTCTCTCTACTCAATTTAAAATAAGGTGAAAACAGGTAAATGTATTTTTCAAATAGATTCCAAGTTTTAGTTATATGAAAGAATTTCACATTAAAAAAAAGAGAAAGATTTACAATTCCACAGCAAAAGCATTTTAATTTGAAATTTTCTCTATGAAAGAGCTTAACAATCGCAGCCAGTCAAGAGGTCGTCAGACATGGCTGCTAAAAGTGCCCGTTTTCACAGAGGACATCGATCTCATTTTCTTGCTGAATGTTTCATTCATTTTAAATGTTTCTTTGTAATAAAAATCCAGTTTCATGAATCAAAACCAAAATAATTTTAATGATGGCCATTTAAGGATATTTATAGTTATGTAACATTCGTGTTATCAAATCTGCTTTGAAGCACAGATACAGTGTAAAACATCCTCTGTTTTAAAACAAATAAAAAGCATTTCTTACCTTTTTTCATACGTGAGTGACATGAGTTCGTGATTGTTTCCTGTGTGTGTGTGTGTAAATATATATATATCTATATATATATCTATATATATATATATATATGTGTGTGTGTGTACACATGAGGACATAGTACATAGTAAAAGCAATAGCACTTGTGTGTGTGTGTGGACATCCTGTGTGCTCAGTAGGCTGGAATTAGAGCGCAGCGTGTTATGCAATTATAACTTTATAAATAGACACATTGTGAGTGTGTGTCTTTGTGTGTGTGTGTGTGCGGGCCTCTGTCTCCATCTGCTTCAGTAGTTGTGTATGAAGAAGTCACAAAAGCTGATTTTTACTCTGCATGTGTATGTTCATGTGGCTAAAGTCTCATTTTCCTTTTCCATGTGTGTTTATCGTCAGGGTGTTTTCAGATTCCTTTTGCTTTTCTTTTTTTTTTTAAAACGCCTGAAAATTAAATACATAAATAAATAAATGTGTGCATCTGCATTTTCCTTTTTAAATCAGCTTTACCTTTCATACACCATCCCTGAACTTTTTTTTTTTGCACCACTAATGCATTTGTGCTTAAAAACGTAAAGATGTGAGCGTATGTCGACGTAAGCTCTGGCCTGGGTCATTCAGTTTTTCTTCCAGCGAGTGTGTGTGTGTGCACGCTCTCCGGTTGGTTAAAGCCCGCCACACCGTTCAGGCTTAAACTTAATCCTTCTGCATCAGATTATCTGACACTGATGCTGCTGATACACTCACTGATGTACAAACCACTGCTGACACACACACACACACACACACAGACACAGACACACACTGCTGTCTTGCATGTATAAAAAGTATAAAAATATCTGTTTTTGATTACACATAAAGTCCCGTAAAAAAGGACAATTCCTTTGGTGATGTGTTTACTGACCTGACTTTATGAAGACGTGTGCGACACTTCTGAGCACACCTTTGTAATTGCTGTAATTTTTAGGTGTTTGTGTTCCAGTCACACATAAACCGTGTTTATTTATTTAAGCATTTATCATTATTATGATAATATATCAGCTATCCATCAGAAATATGGCTTTTCTGAGAAAATGGGGGAGATTTTACCTCATTGTAAAGATACTATTAAGAAAAAAGTGAAACATGATTTAAAATTTTTATTTTCTTTGTTTAAAAAAGTATCTTCAGTTGATGATGACAATTTTTTGGCTCTTTTTTTTTTTTTTTTTTGCATTTTTCATCTTTTTGGGGCACTTTATCTCTTTACCCTACATCCACTTTATGTTTTATGGGTGTGTTTCCTAATTCAAATATTTAGCGTAGAAAAAGGAGACCTCTTACTCTTTCTCATTTCTGCTCCTCATTACTAATGTAAGGGAGGGGTGATTAGGAGGTTGTTAATGATGTCATAGTTGTCACATGCTTGAAATATAAATGTCAGATTGGCTGCTGATGCAGTGGTGATAATGAGACTTGTTTAATATGGCATAAAGGTTCATTCTTATATCCTCACTTTGTCTATGTGTGTGTGAAAAGGCTGTGTTTTGGATATTTTTTCAAATGGACTTTGGTACATTCCGGTTCACTTGCTGCAAGTATTAGACGTAGGTGCATATTTACTCTTCCTATCTATGTAGGTTTTTAATGTGTGGTTTCAGGTCAGTGGGGGTTAATGAGCCTCAGTCTGTGTCATATTAAAAAGTGGCTGTGGGATTTAAATGATGCGTGATGTTATTGGGTTTGAGAGGTTAAAAATAAGAAATCACGCAGAGTCAAGTTTGTTTTATTATTCCCCACTTTTTTAAATGGCTTTTTGGCTCTATGTTTACCTGCAGTGAAACGCAGCATGCAGCCTATAGAAGGAAGCGAGGCTTGAGCATCAATAACATGTGGCCCTCTCTGAGGCTTGTGCAGGTGTAAATTAACTCACAAAAATGGGGAACTTTTGAAGAGAGATGAGCTCTTATCCACACAGACTTGAACAGACGTGCCTTTATAAGGACTTGGCTTGTGTCACGCTTGAATTCGGCTCTTGTCCAGCTTTAAATGTCTCGGTATTTATTTCGACATTTTCTGCAGGGGGCCTCTCTTGGCTACCGAGACTAAATCACAGGTGGGATATATGTGTATTATCACATGCTCACATACATTATTGTGCACACTTAATTGGATCAACTACTTATACCACCGCATGCAAAGACTATCAGACTAAATCTGTGCTGTAATTCAAACAAAAACACAAACTCATTCAGTAAATTCAGAATAAACCAGAGCTAGTAATCACATGACTCTTCATCTAATATTTCTCTCATATGCGTGCATATTTGACCCTTCATAAAGCATCACCATGAACTTTTTGATGTGCTTAGATGCAGCTGAAATCCAAATGAGCACATGCTCTGCTGTGTTTCATTGATGGTATGCGGGTTTTGTAATGGAGACTGGTCAGTTTTTCTCTCGCTGTCTTTTTAAACCCTTGACTGTAATGTGCAAGGTCGCAGCTGCCAAAATAATGTGCATGCATGTCCACACATGCAAACAGTGAGTCATCAGTGTGTGTGTGTGTGTGTCCCACATGGGAAGGTGGACTGTAGCAGAGCAGAATCAGTCGACATTCTTTGGATAGCTGGGAATTTCCACCCCGACCTGTCCATGGGAAGAGAAGCCACATGCTCTCTGAGTTGCAGGTTTGATTCCCGGTGTCTGACTGAGCGGCTGCCAGCGCTATCAAACCTCCGGACATCAAGGTGGTCAGCTGGCAGACGGTAGTTTTCCACACAGGCTGTCAAAGGCCTTCTTAGCTGCGCATACGTTGACTGGCAGCCGTATTCGGAGGTTGAGAGACCTTGGCAGCAGTGCCAGTGACCTGCTGATTGGGTATCTTCAGTGAGCATCGTTTCTGTCCTGAGCTTTTTAGTTAGCGTATCTCATTGGTGTAAAATACACACTTGGATGCATTTAATATGAACCTGCTGAAGCAAATGCTCAAATCAAGCACAGCATTTGCTAATCTGCCCACTCTCTTTTAGGCTTCAGCTTGTGTGATGATGGGTTGAAGAACGAGAAGGTGCAGATTTGCACAGTTTGTGGGTAAAATTCAGCAAATAGATTCAACTCAGTTTTTGGATTTTAGATTGATTTTGTGATCTTTGTGTCTGATTATTGTGAGTGAATGCTTGTTTTATGATGCAGTATCCCAAATCAGGGCTCATATAAGCATGATAATTGATGAGGGGCAAAATGATGTAAAAACAAACAGCAAATAAATTTAATTAAGCTGCTCTTTAAAATATAATGCTTTGCTATGGATTATTTAACAGTATAAATGATGGGATTATTATAACTATTTGCCAATAATTATAATAATCCCTAAAAGTAATTGCTGCTGTATATCTAAATTGCTAATTATCTATTTTGTATCCACTTATTTTAATCTTTAAACTATTACTTGGACAAAGAAAATCTCATAAATGTCACGGTGTGGATTCTGGGTAACTGTTATTTTATTTCTTACTGTATGCTGTTTTTTTCCACAAGCAATCAGTTGATTAATTCACTAAATAATCAGCAGATTTATCTGGAGGTAAAATAATCATTTCCTTTATAAAAATGTTTTAAAAAGCTTCCTTTCTTTCTTTCTTTCTTTCTTTTTTTTTTTTTTGTAGCTTATCGAGCTACAGAAATAAAATGTTGCTTTTACAGTATATTACTGATCTAATGATAAAACAGTCACAGGGGCCATTGTTCTGTGCTAAGCACTTTTAGTGCTTCAGTAGTGAAGGACTTTCACATAGTGGTATGAAGATCTGAAGAGTCCTGGTTAGAGGCCATTTTTGCCTTGGTTTGAATGAACATGAAAATTGGAGCCTCACTTTTCTATTTGTGGCCCCTTAAACAACATACTTAATATATGTAGTTATGGAATTTCTCTCTAGTCACATGCAGGACGGTTTGTGAAGTTGAAAGAAAGACATTTATAGATCCTGAAATTCCCCCATCCCTTTTTTTTCCCTTTTTTTGAGTGCGTTGGAAGAAGTAACGCTGTGGTTGTATCTCAGGATTTATTCAGCGCTTTGGCTTCTGTTTTTACTCGCTCAGCTTCAATTTCATAAAACATAACAAAAGCCCAGCTGGGGTTTTATGTCCTGCTCTGCTGTAAAACACTGTCTGTGTTACATTATCACCGCACAGCGTAGCTCTTAATTTCTCACTTCTCCGTGCTGCGTTTTTCAATCCTGCGTGGTTCCTCGGTGATCAGGAGTATTTGGTTTCCCCGCTCTGTGGCTGCTGTCGCTCAGACCTGCACTCCTGTCACTGTTAGCTGGGAACACTGGTGATTTTCAACGGCTGATTTTCAGTTTCAGTGTGTGTGTCTGTGTGTGTGTATGCACTAAAGCCTGTTCTCATATATACTAAGCTCAAGCTTGACAGGAGAAATGCAAGCTTAAGTAAGTTAACATTTTTGGCCAGAGAATAAAGCAAAGCTGTGTGTGTATGAGACACCGCTTTAAACCAGGGCTGACACACACAGACAGACTCACACAAACACACACACACACACACACACACACACACACACACACACACACACACACAAAATCTATCCAGTCTTCATTATCAAAAAGGAAAGTGGGTCTGTTGTCGTTTTGTTAAAGCGTGTGTGTGTGTGTGTTTTAGTGGGTCAGTCATGCTGTGGTGAGCTGTTAGGGAGGCTGCATAGACTCGCTGATAAACACCGGACAGCTGTCACACTTTAAACAACAAGACAACAAAACTGTAGCACAATGCAGCTCGGCAGTTAACGCAGCACCGCAGCTCACACATTTTGTGTGACGACCACAGAATTCAGCGTTCGGTCAGAGAGACGGACAACTGTTTTTGTTTCTTTGACGCTGGCGGGCCTTAAACGGTGTCTTCAGGTGCCTATTGTAGCATTCACATTTTCATAAAAGAGAGAGCTCAGAGTTCAAGACTGTCAGAGCACATAATGGTTGTATTTTACTTTTGTTATTCTTTACTCTCATTTTGTTGTCACTTCTCCTTTTTTCTGACACTGAAACACGGCAGCTGCTAAATAATTTGTGAGAAGCACTGATTCGTTTTTGTGACTGCAGGACCTAAATTATTTTAATGCATGTTCCCATCCTCTCTTCTCAACATACAACATCACAAGTCCTAAATTTTTAACTCTCCTCCACATTAACTGAGTAGTTTCCCAACCATAGTGTTGTCAGTAGCATGTCTGCCTGCACTTGAAAAAGATCAAATGCCTTCAGTTCTGCTTCTTTTGTTTGGTTAGAGTCGCATTGAGCAAGACACTAACTCTAAACCATAAAGGTTTGGCTTGTGGCAGAGCCAGTGGGCGGGCCTTGACTCCCCTAGCCATCTCACAAAACTGATGGTGCAGGCCATTAGGGGGCACGCTCATAGAACTAGAGTTACATGCAGTAACTGCTGTTATTCATTGGAACTTTATTTGTGTGTGAGAAGCATTTCTTTATGACTGGTTTTCCCACGCAAACACATATTAACAACACAGCCATCAATTTAAATTGTAGCTGCATTTAATTTATTTAAAAATAAAATAGCTAGCATTGCAGGTTTTTTCAGCCAGCTAAAAGGCTACTTAAAATCAACTACACCATCCTCTTCCATCCCCTTTTTTAAATGCTGGTATCAGCAAATTCAGCTCCATCAGCAACACAAACCCAAACAAACGTCTTTCTTTTAACTGAAAGTCTCCTGCTTATTATGATCTAAGTCGATATCTCGCACTGAGTAATGTTGCATATGCTAAAATAATTGTGAGCTTTATGAACCTGAGCAATGGAGCGATTTTCTGAACTGGTCTCAGCACCATCTTCCTGTCATGCAAGACCACAAATGAGTCATTCATTTGGTTTTCAGATGTCTTTTAAATGACTATTTGGTATCAGAAATTTAGAGGTTATTGTATGTGTGGAAAAATCCACACATACAATACCTCACCTCACCCCCCTGAAGTGTTGGTGCCTAGCTGCATGCTAGATTGAGAAAAAGCAATGTGTTGGTTTTTATTTCTTAAGAGGAAAGTGTCTTTTTTTCTGTTGAAGAAGCCAATTGTCTGTGCAGAGCATGCTTTTTACAGCCCATGCCCCTCTCTCTCTCTCTCTCTCTCTCTCTCTCTCTCTCTCTCTCTCTCTCGCACACTCACTCACACACACACACACACACACACACACACTGGGGCATTGTAGTGATTGTCAATATGCCACACTGAGAGGGCTGCTGGTTTTATGCCCGTTCTGTCCCTTGCTGGCACTGCCAGGCTGCATGCAAATAGGTCACACACACACACACACACACACACACACACACACACACACACACACACACACACACACACACACACACACACACACACACAATAAGAAAGCCTACAATTTGAAGCTGTCACTGCATTAACATTTGGTTCTGTATCATCTAAACAAACAGCTGAAGCTCTTTATACTATTAACTTAAAAATAATGATATTGCCTATCTCTCTATCAGATAGGTGTCATCTGGTAGACATTAAGCTGTCTTCACTCTTCTGTTTTATGCTGCTGTTCATATTCAGTTTCATCTCTAGCCAGCTCCACTGTACACACACACACACACACACTCACAGAGAGAAACCTGTGCACACACTTCATCAATGGCCAGCTTCCATACAGTCCTTGCTTTCAAAAACTGAGCCTCTACCTGATCGAAAGAAGAAAGAAAGAATGAAGGAAAAGCAACAAGGAGGAATGATTCAAAGACAACAAAGAGGAATAAAGGGCGACATAAAGAAAGAACAAACAGAAAAGAATCCTGCAGCTCTGCAGTGCTGAAGTAATCAGCTCTTTGATCTGGCTCCTTTATTATTCCAGTGTGGGCCAAATAATGCAGTCCTGATTGTGTTGTTGGCAACCAGCGAGCTTCCATATGTTGGCTATTAGAGGCTCTTACCGGCTGCGTTCTCCACATTGATGCTGAAAACGGCTTCTTCACTGATGGTTTTTGTGGGCCGCAGGTTCATGTTATATTTAAATTCATTAATTTGACTCCCTGTGGTTATTTCGGCACGTGATTCTCTAGATTGTACTTAAACACAACCAGTATATACAGTTTCTGAATTACCACATTCATATATGCTTGATACGTTTGATTAGCTGATAGAAAAAGATACAATATATTTCATTTTAAATTATACAATAATCAAAGTAGCACCAACTCCAGCCTTGGCATTAGGCATCATGTTACGTATGTGCCCCTCAAATTTGAGGGCTTTTCATTGTTTGGTTCTCAATGTTACCCCATCGTTTTGCTAGCAAACCAACACAGGATATTAGTGACCCTTACTTTACTTGATTACGTCATATCTTTGTCTGATTTTTCACATCTGTGTTGCTCATAGTTGGAAACAGTCAGGCTGTAATTGTGCTTTGGATTAAATAAAAATAGTGCACTTGGTATGATCATGATCTTGTATCTTGCTGTTTACCATTTTCCCCTTCTGAGTTTCTTCTCCAGCACAAGTTGGTTAACATCCGTTCACATTAATTTACCAGATAAGCTTCACTGTGAGAAGTCTTGAAGTCGTGACTTTTAGAGCATAAGGATGCTTTAAGACAACCTTGATATTTAGTTGGAGTGTTTTGATAAAGTACAATATGAAGAAGCATTGCTGTATAAGTATTTTTTGGAATATTTTTCTTTATCGAGGACTTAAAGCCTGTTATTAGCTGGCCCTTCACATCTAACAGGTCACAGCTGACCGATCTTTGGATAGATGTTAAAAATGACTGCCCACTCCCCAGAGAATGAGCCATTTAAATGATATTGATGCCGTGACCTTTCCACTAGAACCACCATTAACAGGAACTTGCTCTGCTGTCAGTGCTGACTAAGAATAGCTAAATCATGAGTGTGTTTTGTCCAGGGCTGCGTGGCTGTAATTTTCCATTATTTCTTTAGCCCCAGACAGACTGATAAATAAGATGACTCTGAGCCGACATGGGTTTAAAGGCCTCCGTGGAAACAGGACCAGAGTGCAGTGAGTCAGTCCACACAGGAGGCCAGGACTCTAATCCCTATTAACATTTTTATGGATCACCAGGCTGAGCAGGATCAGAATCAGATGTTCAGAGGAACCATCCACTTCGTTTGAAGCAAGTAAGGTGCGCTTGATTTAAACTGTCAGGCTCTTGGAACGTCCTCTGAAGCCATAACATCGCTGCAGAAAGTAGACCACTGAGCGGTCTGCATCCTTGGGCTTCTATTGACCGATTTAATGTTGCTCTTTTCTCTCAAATATTTTCTACATCAGCTTAAATGTCCTCTTTTTGAGGGGAGGGGCTTTGAACTGGGATCAAATAGAAGTAAAGTGGTTTGAAACTGTTGGATTCTGATAAATCTTTGCAGAGAAGGATGTACAAATTTAGATCAGATGACATAAGTTCAGAAAACATTTTCCATTAACTGACTGTACCACCGGTGGGACGCTGAGGTCTTCTTTTAGCTACATTTTGCATACTGTGTGTTGTGTTTGATCATTTCCAACTTGTGTTTTTTAACACTCTTAATTAGATTTTAAAGTCTGCATTCTTTGTAGGTTATTTGCTGTTACGCAAAACAACCCATCTGTGTGGAAAGCACAGGCTTATCTTCCGTGATCTGTTCAACACAAACTCGCTGTCATAGTTGATTTATCATTATTTTTTGTAGACTTAGCAAACATGAGGAAACATTCAAGTAGATCTTAAGCAAATTTCTGAACCATCAGAAATCAAGCCCACCATCAAGCCCAGCAGAAATGCCTTTAAAGTTAGTCCTCATCATGGTATCAAGATGAAAAGATCCAGCGATGTAACTCTAATGGCTGCACAGCCTCTCTCTGCATGAAGAGGTCATGGGTTAAAATCCCCGTAGCCCCGAATGATGACGATGAAGGATTAAGTGTGTTAATGTAGCTGTTTAGTGCTTCAGTGCTCTCGCTCGCTCAAACTGTTGCTGCTTTTACTGTAAATTTATAATGATGGGGAAAATCAACAGCAAGAACAGGTGTATTTTACAGATTTTGAGCACGCTCTGACTCCGAGACAGACATGTTTTTTATTTGGATGATTAAAAATTAAAATGACTCTCTGACCCTAAAGATCTACACCAGAAGTCGAAGCTCACTCAGTTGTTTTAAAAAGCCATGAGGCCGTCTGCAAAATGTAAATGAGTCAAAACTAAGTAACTGAGAAATTAAAGGCACTTTCAGTTGCCCTCATCTGTGTCACCATTGGTCTACATTACAAATCTAAATGTTACAAAGTATCTTTTACGTTGTCTTTAGCCATAAACTTGTCTTGAAAATAGTCTTGAAAATCGAAATCACAAACATCTGTTCTGCTTTTTCATTTTTCATAACCTGGTTTTGTTCTGCTACACTATGGTGGGCTTTTTATCAGGAACATGGTCTGCTTTTGGAATAAACTACTACGGCTTGTTTTTTCTCTAATATATTACCCGCTATGTTTGTCTTTACTTCATGAACGGCACTTTGATTTTCTCTTATACAGTAAGCTTAAATGGCCTTTTTTATAATAAAGTTTTCACTTGAACCTTCAAAGCTACACTTTAATATACAGTAAATGTTTAATTTTAGCTACATTCTATTTTTGCCTGATGGATTTAATTCAGCTTTATAAGCTACACTTTAATTGCAACATACTACATATCAGTATACATTTAAACTTTAAAATTTATTGTAATTTTTTTCCCCTCTCATGAACTACTTATTGTTTTTGCTGCATTTTAACTGCATTAAAACTGTTCTTTGAAAGTTGAACCTTTGTTCTGTTTGATAAAAACCAACCAAGTTTTGCTTTTTACCTGATAAAGTGTAATTTAGTTTTATCTACAAACTATACATTTTTAATTTTGCTTCATGTAACAAGCTACAGTTTCCTTTTAGCTATTTTAACTATCCTTTAATTTTCCTCCTGTAATAAACTACAGTCTGGTTGGTTACATGTGGCAGTGAAGAGTTCTGTATATTTGTGAAAGGCTCGACGTGAATCAGCAGGTAAATTGATTTTTCCTGCGGCAGCCATCTTAAGCGGTCGGTTTGGTTCGGAGCGTGCGCCCGGTCCTCTGGTTACCATGTTACGCCGAGATGAGACCTTGATGCCCATCGCCAGCTTGCGTCACCATAGCAACGGGATCGCTGTGACCCAGCATCCCACCAGCAGCCGTGCTCGCTGCACCCGACTCTCCGTCTGCACCCTCTTCAATAATTAACATGCCACGGAAGCCATCTTAGCTTTTGGCTCGGTTTAGGTGCCTGCCGGCGCGTTGCCTCAGTGACGTTGGTCGTCTTGTAACGCTCCAACTTGCAGACTTGGAATCCGCAAATCTGAATAAAATTGCATGGCAGCCATCTTAGAGGAGGTGAAGGAGATGGTGAACACACACACACACACCAGACCCAATTTACCCACATGCATTTGTAAATCATCTGAACACAAACCAGTCCTGTTTTAAGAGGGGAAATCTTCTGTTTCTCTACATCTGTCTGTATTTTGCAACAGACTTTGTTGTTTACAGACGCTGGACGTCCCGTGTGTATCCGCACATGTGTTGAGCTCATGACCTTTACGGCTGTATGTGTCATGAGTTTAATTTATTTACACAATGATTATTTATTTATGAAGCTTTATTTGCAGGAACAGGTTCACAGTGTGGACGGACGCCAGGTTACGAAAGACCAAACAGAAAAATTGCAAAAGCTAAACACGAAATAGAAATGGAATTTAAAGCAAGTGAAGGGGGAAAAAAATTAAATTGCAGGAAAAAAATTAAAATATAATTGAAAACAGCAGAGAAAGAAGAGTGACTGACAGCACGATCAGAGCAGCGACCGTGTGTGTCCGTGTGTGTACAGTCACACACACGTTTGCTGCCTCCTACACACTTGTTCTCACCCTGACAGCTTGGCTGCTGTGGAGAGCAGAGGTCTTATTGGCCGCGTGCCCTGTAACGGGCATTTTGATTGGCTGTCGGGCCGGCTGCCACCGTGCCAGCTGAGAGAACACATTTGTATGTGTTTGTGTGATGAGTGTGTTTGTCATGGTGGGAGCAAACAACCAATGACAATTTTCACTCCTATCTACGTCTCTTTTTCCTCGCTCTTTCCTTTTGTTTTTGTTTTTTTAATGAAGAGTTTTTGACCTGTTTTTACCTTTTTTTTCTCCTACATCTTTTTTTATGTGATTATCATTGCAGAGCAGTGGTTTTATGCCTGGGGTTTGATAGATCTGAGGGGTAAAATGTATTCCCATTAAAGCTAAAAATCCGTCCATATGATGCGTGAACCGAGCAATCCAGGAGGATGTCTGCATCTGGATAAATTTTGATATATTCTTCTTATTTCACTTTGAGAAGTATTTGTGAAAATGGGTTACAAAGTTTCTAATTTGCTCCAGTTTGACCTTCCTAAAAAAGTATTACAGATCCAGGTTCAGACACGACAAGAGAGTCTTCTCTAACCAATCGTATAACTCCTTTGGCTGATGTTTCTGTTGGGGTTTTTCTGATAATATGCCTTAAACTTAAATCCTTAAAATATAAAGCATTCTGAACACCATGAAGCAAGGTTTTGTTCAAGTACTCCTACGACTCATGAGGAGCTGGATTTTTCCCCACAGTGGTCTATTTACAGTAAAGTGACGAGACAGACGGAAAACAAAGATAATTCCAAAAATGGTGATTCACTATCTGCGCCCAAAACGTCAGTGAATGGAAAATAACACAGAACTGGGGGGGTTGAATGATTAGGTGACTAGGAATCAGTGGTAGATGAAATCCTTGTAGACTCAGTAATGGTGGACATTAAAGAGACAAAAACCACATCTCTACGTCACTTTTATCCATAGGTGTGGTTTCCCATTGGTTCTTTTGTACCACTGGGTTCAGCAAAAGTACTTCTTGGGACTCACGTTTAGACGAAATGCAGGTATACCCCTATTTAAAATGGCTTGCTGGCTCTGAATATCTTCTGACGACAAGACTGCCTACTAGGGGTTGTCATATCATGATTTCTGTTTGATATAAAATTGTCATATCATAATATCATTGCTATAACAACGCCATGCTCCCGCTAAAAGTGGAAATGAAACTCGTATTTGGCGACTCAAGTCAAAAACACTGTTGAGTCTGTCAGGCTTCAAACGAGGGGATGCTAGCAGCTAGTGATGTGCAACCCAAATGTAAACAAATGACTCTATAGAGAGCCGCCATACTCGCTAGTTGCTCGCCGTATAACAGGAAGAGCAAACGGTGGATGGAAATTACTCGTGCGGTTAAATTGTGGAAAAGCAGGACTTTCATAAAGCTCAACTACAGCACCCCACAAAGAAAATATTTTTTAGTTTATTGTGTGACAGAATTATGCAGGCTCTCAATGAGATACAACACAGTAGGTATTGTAAAATAAGCTATTGTTAAGTATTGCTAATTTAAAGCTACCTAGCCTACTTTTATGCTTACATTTGTCTTATGATGTGTCACTGCTGTTGTTCTATAATGCTGCTGTTACATTACAATGTAGCTCATACATTGTTTCAGTAGATTCAAACTTGAAATGTGTCATCAATGCCAGTAGCTCATTGGAAAAGAAGGATGAACACACTGATGACATTTTTTTCTATATTGTCAGAAATATCATCATCTCAAACATATCTTGACACATCATCATATAATTTTGAGGCTATATCACCCACCCCACCGACGACCCACTATGCTGTGTTACAAACAGTTAATTAGATTAATTAATTGTGTTTGACTGTAAAAGTGTCAGTTGTGGTTAGGATAGTAAATACTGGACTTAACATGCTATGTATTTATTTATTTGCTTAAAAGTGACCAACACAAGAGAAAAAATACTTGATTGTTGAAGCATTTGAGTCTGGTCAAAGTCTGCCCTTGAGAACTAACAGGGTATCTGCAGTAACGCTGCACAGTGATTGTTTTTCCAACTACAAACTGCAAGAGACGAGTGATGGCGTCCTCTCCTGTCTATGCTCAAATTGATTACAAAAGTTGATATCTGTGCTAAAATGTAAGCACTTAGTTTTTACCCCACATAGCTGCAAGGCATAATGGGATTTTTTTCAGTGCATGCTTTCAAACTTAGAAAACATGACATTTATTTCTTCTTGGCTGTGTTACCCAGTCAGGGTAATGAGGTGAGAGCAGTTGTGGCTCGGGAGGTGGAGTAGGTTAATCGCGCTGAGGCCAAATGTAAAGTGCTTTTGGGTAATAAAGCTAGAAATAAACATAATCCTTGGATCCTTTAGGGACAAGTGCTGCTGTTTTGGATTCTGGACAGTCCAGGAATCAAACCGGCAGCCTTTCCCAAGTGTACAACTTCAAGATGTTTAATGGATGAGCACATTCTCTTTCTGCTGTTTGTCGTGTGCATCTGAAACTTGGAGGCTGTTGTTAATTACTTCATCAATTGATTATTTATAAAACCTCTTAATTAGCTGTCAGACAGCCAAATGGCTCAATACCAACTTCTTGTCATCTCTCATCGTTTTCTCTACCTTCCTCCTTAAACAAAGAACACTTTCTTCCTTTCTTGCTCGCTTGCTTTCATAGTTTTCCATAGCAGCACCATATTATATTCAAATCCCTTGAGTAACCAGCATCTAACATATCCTGCTACTGGGGAGACTTTTAACTACAGGGTTTTCTGGCACAAATTGGCTTAATTTTCTTTCATATTATTTCATTTCTCAGTCACAGCTTGGAAACAAAAGGTTTAGCAAAGCGATTTGGGTTAAAATACAACCTTGCCTGTCTGACAGAAAGCCTTGAAGGCTTCTCTCATGTGCCGCTGTTATAGTGCCAGTTGACACTTTGGATAAAGAGATGAGCTGTACTCAGCTGGGTCTTGCTTCACTCTCTGTAGGCTTTCAAAATCACAGCAAATGTGTAAAAATTGAAGAATTTGATTCTTTTTTAAGCATTAGAGAAATTGCTTGATCAGTAGGTGCACCTGATTCAAAATAAAATCCACTTTAGCTTCTAAATAACCTAGACAGAGTGAGTCCTCCCCTGTTTCTGCCTCTGTTATCTTGACCAGGCCTCTGCTTGTGTGCGAGTGTTTGCATTGAAGTGTGTTTTTTTTAATTTCCGTGTGTTTTCTGCATCTTTTCCCTGTCAGGACTCCGCGTTGGTCGAGGTGGTTCTCTCGCTAACGATCGCTGGCAGTCGGCAGCATGTGGCAGTAATTAAATCAAAGGAAATTGGTGAAAAGGAGTGAGGGGGGAAAAAAACGTCTGTGTGATGACTTTGCCAGAAAAAAAAAGAAAAGAAAAAGAAAACGTCCGGGTGGTTGAAAGGAAAATGGGCGGCTAATAAAATGAGTGTGGAAGAGACTCGTAAAGAGCCATCACCTGTGGAGAAATGTTTTTGTTCTCTGGCCTGAAAACCTGCACGCCAACACACATACGCAGACGCTTTGCGTGCACACATACAAACCACCTTGTTACTCACTTGCACAGATGGGGAAAGCACGCACTCAAACACACCTGAACTAATTTACATGCTATAGATAAGGAGGAAAGAGAGCATTTCTGAAAGGGCAGATATAGTCATTATTAACTTTCATTACTTAGTGTTGTAGCAGCGACGTTGAAAACATCATGTTCAAAGTTGAAAATGTAAAAGCTGACTTTGGGCCCTTCAGGCCAGGCAGGATTAAAGCATGAAATTGAATTTCTAAAGATCATTTATTCCAACAAGAACCCTGGAAACAGCTTCAGGGCACCACTCCCTCAGGTACCCAAATGCTCCAGATTTACTGCACAACAGTTGGTTCTGGTTGTGATTATTTGTAAAGTTGTTTGCATCTCAAAGTATGTTTCAACCGAGATGAGCCCTGCACACAGCTGACGCGCAGGAACCTTTAGGTCAGGTGGCGTTCTTCAGCCTTTTGTCTTCTAAAGGCGAAGATGAACATAATATCCAGTGTAGTAGCGCTCTTGAGATTAAGGAGTGTTTCTTTGAAGCGTGTTAATTTAAGAAGAGTGAGAAGAATGAGGTCGGATTGTAGATTAATGAGTGCCTCTTATCCGCTACAGTTTATTTCATTTTTATTCCTCTTCAGTCTTTTATCATTCCCACTCTCTTCTCTGATGAGTGACATGAAATGAAAAAAGATTGGTTTTTGAATTTAAAAGCAGGCAATTTATCACTTTTTCCCCCTCTACCTGCTTTTTGTCCAGTTTATAAAGCAATTTTTGGCTCAAATATCATTTTTCTGATGCTATATTGCCAATATAACTCAAACTGTTTTGAAGTTAGACCTGACAATATGAAAGACATTGCATATGGTAGCAAATTGTCAACCATAAGTTACCCTTTATGTCATTCACACATTGCATTATTGTCTATTTCCTCTAAATGAGGGCCATACCTTAGAAGAATAAAGATCATGTGGTCCTCAGTGAAACTTGAAACTACAGAGTGAGATCATGAACTCATCAGTAAAGTCTTTACTGGGGTCATGAATCCAGTGAGCAGTAGGATCATTTTCTTATAGATGTCTATAATAATCTGACACTTCTCGAGCTAGTTAAAATAATATAATTTAATGTGCTTCATTCTAAATCTGACAACAGTTTTTGATGCATATTTCTCTAGTGTGCCTGCCAGTCGATCAGATTGTAACCAAACTTTAACTTCATAACTTAAACTAAACTGATGGATCAGCAGGGGGGGGTTTGTAGTGTTACAAAAATAATAATGCTGATTTGAAAAAAAGAATAATTTAATGTTGAAAATGTCATGAAAGTCATTGCTTTGCTTAGAAAAGGATATGAAAATATGCGGTTTTCATCTGATAAATATTGGCGAGGATACACCACTGCCAGTGTGTGTGTGTGTGTGTGTGTGTGTGTGTGTGAGAGTGTGCACATGCAGTTATGGAGCCCTAGGTGCACAGAAAAGCCACAGTGCGATTTGTTATTTCCTTCCTCTGATGGGATTTCTCAACTCAAAGCTACACACACACACACACACACACACACACACACACAGACACTCAGTCCCAGACTTCTGGCTATTTCCTGTGTCAGGGGGGACATTATAAAGCCACATTATGTTCGCTATGAGCCTCCATATTCCCCCATCACTGAAATCATTCTGTGTGCGTGTGTGTGCGTGTACATGTGTGATGAGAAGAGCCTACTCAATTTGCTGGGAAAAAGATGTGAAAGGTTGCGATACACATGCACGCTCAGAGTATTAGTTTGATGCGTTTCAGAGACTCAGATCAGTACGGATCAAACGGATGAAACAGAAACAAATAAACCAAGCGCACGAGCAGCAGCATCGATCTTTGATCTAGACTGCACTGATTTATCAAGTCAGTCATCTTTCTCTGGCTTTTATTCGCCACTTTTGGGCCAAACAGTTTTGGGGACTACCTAGTAATTCCCTCCTTGCAAGGTCCCATAGAACTGCACACTTTCCTAGCATAATGGTTAGTTTGCATTTGTACAGCTAACAGAAACTCTAAGGTGATATAATCACTTCAATGTAACGTCATCTCTTGATGTGGTCTTTTTTTTTTCTTATCATCCTGGTTCAGCCTCTCAATTTTCTCTCTGCATTGCTTCACTGTGTGATTGATGCCCAGGAGTAGTCTGAGGGGGGCTGCTGGCAAAGATTTCTTCTGTTGCAAAGGCTCAGTAAAGCCTGAATTATACTCTTGGTTCATTTCTCTTTGTTTTGTTACATTTTTATGAGGATAGTTTTAAGAGTTATACTTGCTACAATTGGAAAAAGACTGAACAAGTATGGCTTGTTTGGAAGAGCTGCCACTAGAAAGCTTCTTTTCTCTAAAAAGAACATGGTAGCACAGTTTAGGTTTGTTAAGTTATATCTGAGCAAACCACAAGACTTTTTGAGCAATGTTCTTTGGACAGACGAGACCAAAGTGGCGATGTTTGGAAATAATGCACAGGAGCATGTTTGACGAAAACCAAACACAGCACAAACTGTCAGCACAGTGGTGGAGGGGTGAGGACGACCTGGGCACCTTGCAGTCATGAGGTCAACCAGCAACTCCTGTGTTTACCAAAGTATTCTAGAGTCAAACGTGAGGCCATCTGTCTGACAGCTAAAAACTGGGTCATGGAACAGGCCAAAGATCCCAGTCACAGCAGCAAGTCTGCAACAGAATAAAAAAGGAAAGAAGGTCCAGTCAGATCCAGACTTCAGTGAAATGCTGTGGCAGGACTTAAAGAGAGCTGTGAGTTAACAACTACCTGCAAACCACAATAAAGTGAAGAAATGTTTAAAAGAAGAGTGGCCCAAAAGTTCTCCACATTAATGTGAGAGACTGATAAACTCATTCAGAAAACAGTTTCTCCAAGATACTGCTGCTAAAGGTGGTTCTGCTCATTCATGGAGGGACTTGACTGAATAGAGTCCTTAAAAACTTTTTAACTGAACTATAGTTGCAACTCGCCTTCTTCAGTTAGTTTCCCTTTGTAGCTTCTAAACTATCAAAATTTGATGCATTTCATTGTTATTTGCCAGAGTAGAGCAGAAAAAACTTTGGATAACTGTTGGTCCAGTAAAACAGAGAGTTGAAGATGTGAACTCGGGCTGTGGGAACTATCAAGTTGCCAGGTGACTGCACATCACAGACGGGAAACTGACTGCAGACAGATTATCTCTCAAGAGACGGCCCCTTTATTGGGATAGATGGATGGAAAAAGAAGAGCATACCCTAAAATAGAATAGGTGCCATATATGTTGTACTATAGTTGCACACGCAGTCCAAACTAATATACATATAGACGAGATCCCTAAAAAACACACAGTCCTGGAGCTAATTCGGGGTAATTAGTGGTCAATTAAAGTGCTGTGACTTCACTGGCTGTCTGACTCTTTGATGTTGTGGCTCCTGGCGAGACCAGGCGCCATCTTGAATCCATTTACAGGCCGCAGTGTAAACATGCCACACAACTGGACCGCCTGCTTCGTCTTTTTCTCGTTTTCTGCTTCTTTTCTTTACTTTCCTTTTACTGATTTGTTTGTTTTTCTTTCATTCGCTGTTTCACTTTTTTCTTTCTTTCTGTTTGCGCAGATGCAGCTTCCCGAAGTCTCTCTGATATTTACTTTCATTTCTCCTCCTCTCGCTCTCTTTTTTCTTTCGCACTGTTTTTTTGTGATTCACGAAGGTTATTGGTACTATAACATGAATCATTTTAAAATTGAAACATTCAAGTAATCAGGTTTTAGGAAACCAGCGGGACTAGAAGTGAATAAAGGGATAAACATCCTTTGTTTTTCTTCTGATGGTGAAGCCTGATTCAGCAGCTTGATTCACCAACAGCTTTGGTGTAGAAAAAAAAAGGGTCAGAAACCAGTAAAAACCAGTGAAATAGCAATGTGTAGGTGCAGTGAAACTCTTGTAGCTGAAGCTGATGAGAAGAAGAGCTGCTAACTGGGTTACTGCTGAGGGAGAAAGCTGGTAAATAATAGATAAACAGTCTGCTGCCTGAGAGGAGAGGAGAATAGGTTTTCCATTAGAACCAATGGAAACTTCATTTGATGTATGAAAAGAAAAATGGCACAAATTTGTGCACGAGGAAGTCCTAAATCGCCTTTTTCCTCCTTGAAGTGTTGTTCTGAACACACACACATGCACACACATTTTCCTGTTCTCACATGGTCATATGCACACTTTTCTTCTTCTTCTTTTTTTTTAATGCAAAAAAATGTCCCAGCCGCTCACACTCACTCATGTGTCACACACCTCTCTCTTTGTCCGGCCCCCCAGTGTTTTCTGTCTGAGTAACTCGACCCCCCTTCAGTCACAGGTGCACCACACTAAAGCACACACACACATGCTGAGTCCACTTGTCTTCACATAGGGGGCTCTAATCAAGCCACAGGAAGCCTGAGCTCCACAGGGAGCATGTGAGAGTGTGTGTGTTACAAGTAAGTTGAAGAATGTGTTTCGGTCCGTGAAACTCACTGCGAGTGTGTGGAGACTCCGCATGTTTTCAATTACACCCAAGTATTTTTGCAGATGTGTGAGTGTGTGTGCTCTCTCTTTGTCATCCGTCTTTCTATCACTTGTTTTCTGTCTGTCTGTGGCTCTTTTATTTTAAACATTACTTAAGTTAAAGTTAAAAAAATATTTATGTGTCCATGCTTTATTTTAAGTGGTTATTTCTCATTCTTTCACTTGCATTTTGTCTTTTATTGTATCTTTTCATAGAATGTATATAAAAGATGACAAACCATAATGACATCACATACTTGTTTGTGAAGCCCTGTCTTGAAGCCGCAGTGCGAACCTTTTAGTTCCTGAATTGTAGTTTTATTTATGTTATATTTGGGCAATAGTGTGGAGTGTTATCAGCTAAAGCATAGACACAGATACCTGCTAATTAGCACTAAGTAACATACAAATAACACGCTAGTGACCAAAGCTGAAGCAGTTATCACCACAGCAAAGTTCCAGGATAGTGACTCCAGCTAGTGGCTGCAGCTGTCTGTGTCAACTTACACCTGTCAGTATGGTGCCCATGCTGCTAACTTTAAGTATTAATAAAGTTTTAGCATGTTATTTATTAAATAATTCATTCCAGTACACCTATTACAAACAGCACAATTAGCTATAGAGAGATAAACCTTTTTGAAAGTTGAAAGTTGTAAATGGACATTTGAGCTTGGCAGTCTGCAGGGACTGACTCTTTTTTGGAGCCAGCCTCAAGTGGCCACTAGAGGCACTGCAGATTTTTTTTCCATTTCCTCCCTTGGCTTCATTTTCCAACTCACTCGACCCCCTACTGCTTGATAGTATTTCTTAATCTCCCTCTTTATTTCACTTTCTTTGAATTTGTGCATTTTCTTTCCAATGCTCTCTCTTTCCTTTCTCCCGCTCACTTCTTCTTCATCATATGGAGTCAATTAGGCGGCCAGAGTGTGTGTGCGTTTGTGTGTGTGTGTGCGTACATCTGGTTCACATTAGTGCAATTGCAGGTTGGTAGAATAAAGGGCTCGGCTCGGAGGTGTGGGTGGGATTTCCTTCCGCTTTCTCTCTCTCTCTCTCACGCACACACACACACACGCACAGTTTTTCCCTCCATGTGTTTTGAATCAGGAACATAATTAACCTTCAGAGGATTCCGAGGCCGCAGCTCAGATCTCCGCTATAAAAATACATCTAAAAAACAGAAACACCCCCCGTCTCACTAAAAAATAAAATGTTTGATCCGTCTGCGGTGCATTTGATTTGCTTTCCCACGTGTGCCTCCGGATGGCCTCAGAGTGTGGCGGCGCAAACGGTAAATTAAGGGGGGGGGAAGAGAACATCTACAGGTGGAAGGGGGAGGGCTAGAGGACCGCTTTACTTTGCTAGGAATAAAGCTAATACTATAATATGTAAAAAAACAAATCACCTTTGGGAAATGTTCAACATGGTCAGTGATTTCACTGATCATTCAGATTATTTGTATTGTTTTCCTTTTGTTTGGAGCCTTTGCAGCGTATCTCCTCCGTTTCTGCTTCCTGCAGTGTTAAACTGTTTGTGTGAAGGTGAATAAAGACGAGATGAAAGTGAAACCAGCCTGTTAGAAATGAGAGAGGCAGAGGACAGTGAGGAGGAGGGGGAGGGGGAGAGGGAAACAAAGAGAGAAAAAAACTGGAAAGGCACAGGTGCAGCCGACTGTGTGTGTGTTTGTGCGAGAGAGAGAGTGAGTTTGTGTGTGTGTGTGTGTGTGTGTGTGTGTGTGTGTGTCTGTCAAGAGGTTTCGTGACTGCTCCTTTGAGTGTTCACATTCCAGCACATCTGCTTTGGATGAAGCGTGGTAAACTCTCTGTGTGTGTGTCTGTGTGTGTGTGTGTGTGTGTGTGTGTGTGTGTGTCTGTGTGTGTGTGTGTGTGTCTGTGTGTGTGTGTGTGAGAGAGCGAGAGAGAGAGGGGGATAGATGGATACTGAGAGGCAGAGAGAGAGAGGACAGAAAAGCCGGGAATTTTTTTCCATTTTTTTAACTTGTGCAGTAGAAACACGATGTTGACCCTTTGACAGCAACAGGCAAAGCTCTTTTATTATGGCTGAACAACATAAATAAGTCTGTGGTGTACTTTTACCATCACTTACACAAAATAGTTTCAATAATTTTGAAAAGAAGTCCTGTTCCATAGGTGTGAGTGTGAGTCTGTCTCTCTGTGTTAGCCCTGGCAATCTGTCCAGGATGTATCCCGCCTTTCACCCTACTATACCTGGCTCCATCAACAACCACTGCACTAGACAGGTTGTACTAATATCATATTCATATAACAATATCTTTCTGCACATCTCGCCTTATACTATAATTTTAATTACAAACAACAGTTACAGTGTTGGATCAGGAAAAGGAAATATACGGTACATCCAGGGCACAAAATAGGTGGCAACTTTTCTTTTTCTGGTGCTTCCACTGTCTTAGTGTGAACAATTCACACCGTCGCATGTTGACACCCACATAGGTGTTTTCACTCTTTTGGACTTGGACACACAACAAAACTTATGCCAGGCGTATCCATGCAGTAATATCTTTTTTAGGTTGGAGATTGTGGTCGTGGTTAAAAGAAACCACCAATGACTGGGGATGTGTTATGGTTCAACACTTTAACGCATCCATCAACCCAAGTATCTGTGGCTCAAATCCAAAGCTGTGAAGAACTCACATATAAATTGCAATGAAAATGTTTGCATTTAAGGTCCTCAGAGGATAAATTCTAAGGATTTGTGGCCTTACTGCCACCGTGACAGATATCTCGACATCTGCTTGACAGATTGGTACAAATTTTTCTGCATGCTTTTATGATCCCCAGATGATGTCTTGTTGATTTTGGTGATTTTCTGACTTTTTTGTATTGTGTCATTGGAAAGTCAAAGTGAAACATAAACTTAAGGTTACTTTATTTTCTCTTATATAAGAAAACTCTTTGGATTGAGAAGCTGCTGCATCAAAACCAAACAACACCAAACACCACATCGAAAGATCAAAAATTAAGTTTAACTGACAGATGAATGCTTTGAACAGTCACAGTTGCACAAGTTAGCATATGCCCCATATAAAGGCAGTAGTAGCTCAAGTTACTTGATAAAAGCTCAGGCTTCCAATCCCCTGCTCAGTTTGAAAATTAGTGTTGGGTGTTTTTAGTGAGGTCCTTACAATATAATAAATTATTGTCATGAAGTCAGTTTGCATTTGTTCTCCATTTTAGTTTAATTTTAGATATAGTTTGTGTGCTAATTAGCAAATATTGGCATGCTAATATGCTTAAATGAGATAGTGAACATGGTAAACAGCATACATGCTAGTCCTCTGTGAGGTAGAAGGAGGAAGTTTATGCAATTAATGAATCTTCAACAAGAGATGATGAGAGCATGATGTTTTGGTTACGTTCTGGTAACTTTCTTTAGAAGTACAACTCAACCTTGGTGCTGGCCTTGAAAGAGGGTGTGCTGTCTGAGTTTCCCACTAGTTATCAAAATGTGATTGTGAAGCAGGAGAAGCTCCTTCTCCTCTTCTTTTTCAGTCAGAGCAGAGGCTGACACAGGGAGGCTGAACAGATGCTCCCCACATTTGGAGACAATAACTGGGAGAAGAAGCATCAAACACTGAACAAAGACAAAAGAGCCTCCTGCTTCTTTCTTTCTTTACCATCCTTGCATTTTTCTCTCTTTTGTTTCCGTTTACTGTCTTTTTATCGGCTTCCAACTTTTTGCATTTCATTCTCTTCTATTTGTTGTTTCTTCACTCGCTCTTTCTCACAAAATCCTCCAGGGCCCAACAGCATTTCCATCTCTGTCAACAAGTTCTAACTGGAGAAAGAAATGTTTCCTACATGATCATTATGTAACATTTTCACTTTATTTCTTCTTTTAAATGTATTTAGTCTCTTTATATGGATTTTTTATTTTATTATTTATTATTTTCCTTATTATTTCCTTAATATATTATTATCTTATAAATAGAACTGAAATGATCCTTTAATCAGCTAGTTGAATGAAACATGAATATATTAACATTTCACATTTCAATTTGCCATCTTTTGCCAATTTTTTTTCCTTAAATGTCGATTAGCCTAAAAAATTCAGTCTCAAGTCGTCACTTACGTTTGCCACTTTTATTTTAAAAGAAACAGAGCTCTTGCAAATTTTATTTTGACAGGGAGTCAAACTGAGGCTCATCTAGAAGTGCTGTAGTACTGGTTGGTTATTTATATACATGTCAAAATGGCTCCAGTTGGCTTTAACACATAGAACTTTAATTCAAAATTTATAACCTCAGTGACACCAGAATCAGTGGGCAGTAACTACATTTTTATTGTAGTGCTAATGTGACATGTAACTGGAATAAAATCTACACTTTCACTTTCAGTCGTTTCTCCACGCATGCTTCACATGTAGGCCTTACACCTGAAGTATGTTTGCAGAATGAGGATTAAACTGAATGTTGAAGCGAAGCAGGACTTGTCAACACATCGTGTGAACTTTGCTAATTTTGAGTTAAAATGTGGTTTAGCTTGTCTTTCTTCCTACCTTTGGTTCAGGTCAGTGAGTTACACAGCTGTTTTGCTCTGAGTACATTTTCAGTGTGTGTGTGTGTGTGTGTGTGTGTGTGTGTATGTGTTGTCAGCGCCATGAGGAATCGGTTTTCAGTGGAATGTGTCTTTATTCTCTCATGTTTTTGCCGGGGGCTTTGCAGAACAAAGCTTTGATGAATTCTGTGATGTTTCATGTTCTGTGAAGATTCTCCGAACCCGTCGGGCGTTACACAACCGCTTCTACTGAATTCTGTCGGGGGTTCTACTGATCAGCACTTTAAACATCTGGCTCTGCTGGTTTGTATTAGGAGGAGCTGTCATTGTTCTCTCATAGAACATGGCATGATCAAATGGTTTTTATTATGGTTCTGCGTAGAATATTGGTTCTACTGGTTTATGCCAGTAGGTTGATTGCGTCTCTAGTATCGCACAGGAAACTGTGATAAAGAAACACTTAAAAAACTGGTTAGATTAAGTGTAGATTTAGTTACACCATATACTTGTTTCTGTGTTTTTTTTCATTGTGCACCACTGAATGTGTTGTGTCTCTCTGCATGGAGAACTGTTTGTCCTGATTTGTGTCAGCCCTGTCTACTAAATATGTTGTTGCCAGAGAACTAAAGTACATTTTCAATTAGTTTTTAAGAGAATCAGATTTTCTCCCAGATTTCATCTCATGAATATAATCAACCTTTATTCTCTTGCTTTTCTACAGAAATTCCTTTTCAGTCATCTCTCTAGTGCGGTAGCAGTTGTTAACATGATTTCTCAAAAATGGAGGAGATGCTTCTAATGTGAAAAAATGTGAAAGGGTCTGTACAAAACAAAGTTAAAATAAACCTTAAAAGTAAAGAAGACAATATTAGTACACTGAGTGAGAAACAAACTGGTCCCACACATTAATCAAACCTCATTTTCTCAGGTGAAAGTCTTGTGACTCATGCTTCTGCTAACCCTCGCCAGCGTGCTTATCCTGAATGTTTTGGTTGTTTTAATTGTATGTTTGTCCAAACCAAAAAAAAAAACCCAAAACATGATTGAAAATGCTTAGTTTTAAAGGAACATAATTTTTAGGAGACAGGATTGTGTTTTTTTCAGGTAGTAGCAGATAGTGACCTGTTTTACTAAAATAGTTAACTTTTGTGCGGCTTTGGTGTTGGATTTGGTAAGAAACTGATTACATTGGTTTCTGTGGATCTTTTAAAATGTTATTTTGAGTGGTTCCTGTTTTTTGTGTATCTCTCTTACATTTCCATGGTGATACACATCTCAGTTTTACAGACATTATTTGGTTCATGTCCATGTTTAATGTTTTTTTTTAATCACGTATGTCAGCAAAGGTTGCTAATTCCCTGGCACCTCTTGCCTTGCGTTTCCAACAACCTGACAAGGCCGCTGTTGAAACCAACAACAATGAGTCCAGTGAGTGTCTTGCCTTTGACTGTCATGGACTCCAACTCCATTGTCGTGCATTTGGTGCTGTGGACCTTGTTCTTTCCCAACCTCACCCACGCTGCTGTTTGCAGGAAATGCAGCTACCTCTTCCACTGTCATTGGAGTTACTCAGTGTAAAGGCAGCACATCATTGTGCCATTATTATTATTGTCACAAAGTATGTAGGTTGTTCCAGTTCTGTGTGAAACACTGATATTCAAGCAGTGATGCTCCAGTGGGATTTTTTTTAATCGCTAACAGGACTGTCAGCAGGTTTCCTAAACAGCTCTTTTCTGTCATGCCACAGCAAACTTTGAACCATTTCCATTTTTTTTCTATTGTGGTCCAGATAATTGATTTTGTAGTGTTTGTCTTTCTCTTACACAGAGCCCAGGGTGACTGGTTTCTACTTTATACCAAAGCACAACAGTTATTTTCCATACCTGCTTCTACTGGAGCAGAATAAGTATTTGAATTGTGGGAATATCCCCCAGTTTACATAATAGTGGTTTAAAAAAAGCTCCAAATGAAGGTTATTGATGGGATGCAAACTGTTTTTGTTGTGGTTGGCATTATTTTCTGTGGTTTGTGGTCAGTAAAATTACAAAACAGTTGAGGCTTTCTCTCATTGGCTCAAGGTCTGCTGGTTAACTGTGGGAATACTGATGCTTCTGTGTGTGTGTCTGTGTGTGTGTGACTGCAGGAAGTGAGGTTGTTATTGTGTCCCTCTGCATTCTTCAGACTTAAACGCACTCTGCACCTGTTGCTGTCTGTCTCTAACACACACACAGACATACAGTACAAATCACATTCTTTCGTCACCAGTCTAACAGCAGTATTCAATGGGAAAATATGCCTGCACCGCATGAGACATAAATCTGAATATTTTCAGCAGGAACGACACAAGCATGCGTGTTTGAGTGTGTGTTTCTGTTTGTGTATGTGTGTGTGTGTTCTTGCACAGGCTTTGGGTCAATAAATGTGGTTTTATGATTAGAGCACATACTCTGTTCTCAGAGGGGAAGAGGAGGAGGAAGAGGAAGTTTAAGGGGATTTTAGTTTAGCTCTAATGACATCCACAGATTCTGTGTGTGTGTGTGTGTGTGTGTGTGTGTGTGTGTGTGTGTGTGTGTGTGTGTGTGTGTGTGTGTGTGTGTGTGTGTGTGTGTGTGTCTTTGTGTATGTGTGGACTGGGGGATTTGGGTGCTTAAAGTCATGCAAGGTGCATTGTGGGAAGGTACAGACCTCTCCTAGCTGACTTAGCAGCTTCTATCTGTGTGCTCGAGCTTGTGTATTTGGAAGTTTGTTAGTGTGTGTGTGTGTGTGTGTGTGTGTGTGTGTGTGTGTGTGTGGTTGTTCATGGGTGGGTGTTTCCTGACCCCAGCATTTGATTCCCACAGTTCCCAGTGCTCTTCTGACATCCTGACTGTCACGCTGTTCATCGCTGTGTTGCAGTCTTTCTGTAACTATTTTCTTTCATGAAGTTAAAAACGTTTACTTTGTTTTTACTTTTACACCAATCACATTTCACATAGTTTTAGGTCATTAACTACAAGATATGCATGCTTGTGTGTATAATATTGGTCAATACTGTCAAATGCATGCTGTGTGACTTTGGAAGTCATTCTTCTACTACTTCTCACAGTCTGGTTCAAAGTCTTGACCCTTATGTAACCATTATGTGGTGATATAGTGAATAAACATTTTGCAGTGTATGATCTCATTATTATTATTACTTGCCTGGTTATTTATTCTATTTTTCATTTAGCTTCATAGTTATTTTTTATGTTAAATAATTGCAGAAACAGTAAAAGCTAAACTCAGCACATGGAGCTGCAGTCTGGATCAATGCTGGACAAAACTCGACTGTTTAAATTCAGTAAATGTTTTTTTTGTTTTGTTTTGCTGAGTTTTTTTTATGTCATTTACAAACATTATTAAAATTTTAGCCATCAATATTGTCACAAATGGCAGTTATGATAAGGAACCAGTGTTTAAAGAACAGGTTTAAAATAGGTGGTTGCTACGTGTAAGGTAAATCAAGCTTTACCTGCTGGAATCATTCCTGCTGTTTGTCCTAGACGTTAAGAGATTTTTCCTAAATGATGTGGAACAGATCTTCTGTCTTCTGGCTTCCAAGGTTTCTCTGAAGCTAATTTGAGGATTTAGCAGTGTAAGTTAAGCCAATTAAATGGACCTCCGAAGAAGAAATTCTGTACTTAAGACTGTAGCCACTTTAGTTGACAAGCTCAGACTCATAAAGTCACCCAGCAGCAAAGCTTGAGACAAACTTTTTTTTAAATTTCTCTGAACAAGGGCTTTGGGATTAAATATCAATCACTTTCAGTAAAATCACTTGTTTATTTGTTTTTTTATTTGTTTGTTTGTTTGTTTAGTCTTTGCTTTACTGTTACTTTATATGTTGTTTGTTTAATTTAAGGCTAAAAGAAAATTAAATCAATGAGAGGTAAAATTTGAGGGGGTAGGGACTAATAAGTGTATACTTCTGCCTACTCCCTTTCAAACAAAAGAATGGAATTATATTTTGTAATGATTGTGAATGCACATGTTTGAAATAAAAATGAACTGAACTGAACTGAATTATTAATCAATTAAAAAATCAATAATTTCTAAACTATTCAGTCATTGCAGGATGCGGTGACTCGAAGTGTAGTTGCATTTCTAGGGAGGTGCATATCAGGTTATCAGGTTATCAGCGTATTGTTAAAAAGGGTTTATGGTTACGTTGTAAAATATGACGTAGATTCCCCATCCACATGCAATCAGTGGGGTTAGGTAAACTGGTCATTCTAAATTGCCCACAGGTGTGAATGTGAGTGCGACTGGTTGTCCTGCTACTGGGCAACCTGTCCAATTCAATTAATAAAACTCAGCGGAAGTAAGTGGACTAAATTTAAGAGCTTGTATTTATACCTGGTGGGCAAAACAACTGCAGGTGTATTGATCGATCGAGAACCAATAAACCAAAAATAAAGAATAACTGTGCCCTCAAAATCCTGATGTGTTGCCATTAAGCATTATACTATGCAGAATGTATGCAACTATAACACCTCACGAAACATTTCTCATTGTCTTATACGCTCAACTGAAATGATGTTTCTCTGATACAGGGTCTCCAAAGACCTGTGTAAAGGAGATATTCTGGGTAACCAGAAATCCCACAGGCCCAGGGAGAAGCTTGCATAAACACACGCCTCAAAGACTCGAGCAGTCTGAGTGGTTGTTTCGACTTCTGTAAGGATACAGGTTCCTCAGGGAGATGAAAATGTACTCCAAACAATGAACTACAAACACTCCCATGAACCCCAGAGAAGTATGACTCCAGCCTTAGCTGCGATGTTGGATCAAATCAGAAGGAAAAGAAGTACACTTCAAACCACAAAGGTCAAAACACGTTGAGCGTAGCTGATGTTTTGAAACACAAAGTCCACATCGTGGATGAAATGAGACAAATACCCCCAGTTTGTGTTTTTGATTAACCTGCTGCAAGGCCATCTCGACCTCAACTGATCCCTGAGAACCAGAGACGCTCACTTGTATGTACAGAGGTTAATCAAAAAAGGGAAACACACTAAGGGGAAACCTCTTTCTCTCCTCAGAGTCGGGTAGGCGTTGCAAAAATTTGACCCATTTGTTAGTTTCTTGGTTCTCCGCAAAGACTGTTCACCTGCAGGAGTGCAGAGGACCTAGGATGGACTAGGTAGAAGAAATAAGAAGCTTTCCCAAACTAGCAATCCTTCAGTGACGTGAGAGAAAAAAATCATGAGGTTTTTGTTTAAAAGAAACTGTTTTAATCTGTTTTCTGTTTTTAATAATTTCTCTCGGGGAGTGTGGGAAGTGAGATGATGTTTTTTTATAATGCCCCCAAGTGTTTTTGTTTCATCTCTCTCTTTTTATTCCTTCTGTGTTTTATCATCACATTTGGTTTTTACCACATCTGTGCTCCATCCATATGCAAATACTCTAAAGTTAACAAAGCAACCCGTGTCTTTGGTTGGGGATCGAGGTAGATTAGGTGTAGCTGCAGAGTGAGGTTTTTCATTTTAATGGGAATCAACGAGAGAAAGACAAAGGGAGAAGAGCGTTTTCAACAGCTGTTCCAGTTTTTGCGTCATGCAGCGCAAGCTAGCGTAATGGCTGAGTGTTCGCACGCTATGCACACACACACACACACACACACACACACAAAGGCATGCTGTGGGGACCCCCAGCTGATAGTATGACCAAACTCAGACGCTATGTTGCTGAGGAAGAGCGTCACCTGTTTGAATGATGACAGGCTGCTGGTTGTGCTTGCAGTCTCTCATGCTGCTGCATGTTTGCTGCATGACTGCTGCTACTGGTGCTCCTCTCCCTCTGAGAGGAGACGCTCAGAAAACCACTGATTTGGTTGTTTAAGAGGATAACTGACTGAAAATCTGTGTTGGACTCTGCAGATAGTTAACATCATTGACACTATAGTTTTAAGGTATTGATTGACAGATCTTAAAGTTAGGATATTTTTTTAAAACAATGTAAATAATATAACCATAAAACTTCTGCAGTTGATTACTTACATTAAAATTATTATTTTTAAATTAAAATAATTGTTATTTACCCTGTTTTTGCTTTCTAAATATGTGCCAATTGGTATCCTTACTATACTACTATAAATCTAACCGTTAGATAAAGAGAAGTCTGTGTTCAAATTCTTTAGTTTTGTTGCTTTGTTAAGTTTTTAATAAAGTTTTTAAAGTCTTGTTGAGCTTCATAAGTTAGAAAATGCCATTAACACCCCCAAAAAGGAATAACATATTCTATAAATGTGGTTCTGAATGACATATGACTAAAACCCTGTGTAAAATAAATAAATGAATACAAAAATCATAATCTAGAAAATTAGTTTAAATTAAAAGATTGGAGTTTTCTGGTTCCTAGTATAATAAAAAAAATACATTTTAAAAAATATGGCTTCAAAGCTATGAATGATAAAATTAACCTGGTTTACTGGTTTAAAAATAAGATCATACCTCGATCATACTTCTTCTGTAATTGATTTGAAACATTGGAACAATTATCAGTAATCATCTTTTTTGTTTGTTTTATGCTACAAGTTGTCTTAAATTATAGGTTATATCTAATTAAAACTTAATTCAATAATAAAATGAACACCTGAATGTGTCTTTCCTTAGTCTGAAAGAAAATGCTGATTCAAAATGATCAAGAATTTGAAAAAGAAAAAAGTTTTAAATTATGCTCTTTTTCTAGCATAATGATAACATGATGAATGGAAAACATATCCTATTTTATATTTTGGATGCATAAAATATGTAATCTATATATAATGTGTTACATGTTTTTTTTAATGAATCCTGCACAAAGCAAACCTAAAACAGACCTGTATTGTTCAGAAACCAATATTCATGTAATTTACACTAAGTTTCCAGAACAGCTTCCATATTTTTTCCCCCAGTTTAACAATCACAGCCAAAGACCCACAGCAGCCCAGGAAGCTGTGTTCATTCAATCAGATATTCCAGGGTGATGTTTTAGTGAAGGAGGGAAGTGTCAGTCATCTGTTACAACCTCCTGGAAATGATGTCTGAGAAGAACTCCTGCTGAGCCTCGGTGAGGAAAAATGAGAGAATGGAAGGTTTGATTCGTGACGTCGTGTGTTTCTGTTTGTTGCAGGTGTACGCTCCGTCTGCCAGCACAGCCGACTACAACAGGGACTCACCGGGTTATCCCTCCTCCAAACCTCCCAGTGCTGGCTTCCCAAGCTCTTTCTTTATGCCAGGTAATCACATTCACACACACATACACAAGGTCTGTCCTTCGTCAAACCTCCCACCACCACATTCCCAAGCTCACTGTGGATACTGGATAGCTGACAAAATGAGCCGAAGGCTCCCTGAACTGGAAGTTGTTCTCACCAAAATCAGCCAAAGAACTGAGTCATACATTTAGTTATTTATTATCACAGCCACCCAGAGAAGGTCTTCATAGTTTGCAGGACACAGCGGTGATGTCAACATCACTGATGCTGTTTGCTAACTTACTTGCAGTGGCAAGGGTAGCTGTGCTCTTCATTTTAATTTTAGCTCATGTGTCTATCTACTCTTTGGTCACTCTGGTCTCAAACGCGGATGGAATATCAAACAACGACACTCGCCTGTACATATTTCTATAAGGATTCCAGTTGCAGTGCGAGGACAAGTAATGTTATGATTTATAGAACCGAATAGTGCAAATAAAAACAAAAATACAAATTTTAAATTCTCTAAAAATACACTGGACAACTTAAAGATCAAAGACTCAACTCCATAATAAATACAGGTTGGAAACTTTCATGGATTAGGTTGTAGCCACTGATGTGACTTTGTGCAAACATTTCATTTGTGACCTTTTAAATTAAAACATGAATTGTCCTGGCAAAGTCTGCGATTTTCACATGTCCGAGCAATTTAGTGTTGACACAGGTTGGATCAGCAGCTTCTGCAGGTGGTTGGTTGGTTTGGTTCACCTGGAACATTGGTTCCATTTAATTGCTTTGATTTTATGGAACACTAGCCCAACAAACAAGTGAGTCATGTAGATATACTACAGTATAATATAAGGTGCAGGTGCTTGTCATTGATTGGATAACTAAAACTACTGGCTCTGTTAGAGTAGTTTTTAATGATTCAAAATTTAAAAAAAAAACTTTTACTTGGGCTTAACACAGCACCTCAGCTCATCCTGTGTGAAACCAGCTGTTTGAACACCCCACTTCTTTTAAAACTAACTCTTTAAGCAGACTTTCTTGTGAATGTCTCCGCGGTGTAAGCAAAAGTTCTGAACAGCAGGTGTGCTCACAGCCAGAGCTATGCCTAAGATGAATATATTATAGTTAGCCACTTTTATTACATCATTCAGAGCCAAGAATAGAAAAAAACTCTGAAAAAGATCATTTGGAGCAGGCTGAAGCCTGTGCTCTGGCTCCCAGGGATTACTTATACATACACTGACCTCGTTATCTGAAACTTTGGCCATGTATAATATGCGCATACACTTCTGTAGCAGAGAAAATAAATAAAAGAATAACAGGTCTACTTTAGTATCTCTTTGAAGAGACTGGTTTAAAAATAAAGGCCATTATCTCTGCGTTATACCCCTCCTTTTAGAGTGTTTGGTCCTGTTTTGATTAAACAAATTTGTCTGCTTTTCAACTATAGATGGAAACTGCTTTGACAATTTTAAATTCTCATTTCCCCCCGACTCTCCTCTTTTCTCTCTGCTGGGTGTCTGTCATGTGAATACAGTACATACACTCCCAGCTAATTTCACAAGGTGGACATGGTCCCAGAAATCAGGTTTGTCCTGCACACATCCGTGTTAACCGGGTTATTCTTAAATTCTTAATGTGAGGAAGGAGACCAGGTGTCCCATTTATATGAATGTTTTCTGAAATCAGGTTACTGCACAAAGTGGGTCAGATTGCTGAACTGCATGTAGACACTGTTGAGTGTCTGGAAGGTTTGACAGCAGAGAGAAACCTCACTGTGTTTTCACCTTGTTTTCTTACACAGGAGATTACCTTGCCAGAAACCTGCACATCACATGTACCTCCCCTAAAGTTCATTAATATATATCAATTTATTTGATCAATTGAAATTTTGTTTTACTATAGTGGGAAAAAATACCTAAATCATGCAATCACTGTTTCACTTTTACAGTCAAACACGTGAATAATGGCAGCAGCAGCTGATGACCTCAAAACAAGATAATAAATTGGTAAAATAGACACATTAGTTCAGTAGCATGAAAAATTTAACTTTACTCTCCGTGAAATCAGTGTCTCTGACTATAAGATCCTTTCAAATATCAGAAATTGTGTGGTACTTCTCTCATTCCCATGATTAGGTCTTCTAGACAAGCTGCAATTTAAAAATAAAAAGTTTCCCATTAAAAAAAAAAAAAAAGCTTCAAACCTAAATTGACTTACACTTGGCCAGTCTTCCCTTGAGGTTGATCCCCTTGTGCACGTCTGGGCCTCTGCGGCCCAAGTGACAGAGCATGTCCTCTACTAACTGGAAGCCCCTCGGTCGATTCAAACTTCCTCTGGTCCATAGTTGAACTGAAAATCCAGTTGCAATATTAAGTTTATTTACACGGTTACTTGCACCAAAGAGAATAAGGTTAAAGGCTGTGTGGGTGGGTGGTCAGATTGTCTGTGGAGGTTGAAGCTAGAATGTCTTTCTGGTATTATTTCTGATGAGGAGAAGGAAGCCAGGAACCGGGAGTAGTTGGGAGGTCACTGGCAGATAGTTGAAGCCAGTTGAGGCTAGTGGTGTGGAAAGCTGAGGGGCAAATGGATCCTAAGGATGAATAATATCAGTTGAGGGGAAACTGAGACAGCACTCAGATGGAAAGATTATAGCAAAAAAGCTACTGAAATGCTCAAACTAGAGTGATATTAACTGAGTCTACGATCTGGCAGAAGATTAGTGTCTATAAATCTGGAGCTGTAGTAGCTGATTGGAGAATTAGAAGAACCAGCACATAGGCACCCTTGAAGACACTCCTGTAATGGCATAGATAGAGAAAGTTAGTGGGAGAATGTTATTTTATGACTTTTTTTTTAGTGGTGCATTTGTAGGTCTTGCACAAAAGCCCTTAGTTACAAGGAAAAAAGCATGCAGCTTTCACAATAAAAGTATTTTTGTTTTTAAAACTGTTTAAAACTTCTGTCTTAAGGTTTTGTAAAAAGAACAAAACAAAATAAATTTTTCTAACTTCCTTGTCTTCCTTTCTGTATCGCCTTTATCAGATGGTCACCATAGCGGCGACCCCTGGAGCAGCAGTAGCAGCAGTATGAGCCAGCAAGGTTACCACGGCAGCATGCTAGGTGGCGGGAATTCAGCCCACGGCGCTGCTCAGAGCTCCTCCTACTGCGGGATTCACCCTCACGACAGACTGGTGAGCAGAACTGTCCGTCACACGGTGTCTGAACATGGACACAACATGGAGAATGTGCTTCTTTACTGATTTTGTTTTCTGAAGCTGCATTGCACAGTGGGGCCATCCAGCTAACAGCTAAATCCAGTAAGCAACCCTAGAATGTAGATTTTTATTCTACTACCTACATTCTGCAGGAAAATTAAATTCAACTGGTAGATTCAAATGAAATAAGACAACCCTGAAAAAGATTCATTCAAGCTTGCATGTCTTTGGTGAACACTTAAAAAGGAAAAAGGAAATATTGAGTCATTAGTTGGCATCTGGATGGTGGCTCTTGGACATTTATACAGAAAACTACATGGAACAAAAACTTAAAGCCACTGTAACTGAAACTATAATGACCAAAATTACAATTATGGTTACAATCCTGTTAGTCATAGATTTATAATCAACAAAATCCATTAATGAAATAAATCTATCAGTAGTGATTAATATATTAAAGACCGCTGGCTCTCTGCAGAATGAATTCAACATGCTGTGTTTTTCCAGTTATTGTTAGTTGGCTATATTGTGCTTTACTGGAAGTGCACATTTGCAGATCTGGACACATGAGAAAGATTAATAAATTCTACACATATGTGAAGCCATAAAGCTGTCAAGTGTCATTAGATAGTAATTCTTTTATTTCAGTTCTAGTGCTGTAATTATCCAGAGCGCAGGCTTCATGTTTGTAACCACTTCCTTCTGTTTTTTATTTTATTCTAATGTAATCTTTCCGGTTTCGTAGCAGTTTTCATATTAAAGGTTCATTTTTTTCCATCCGTCTCTTCGCAGAGCTACCCGTCTCACTCGTCTGCAGATATCAACTCCAGCCTTCCTCCCATGTCCAGCTTCCACAGAGGGGGAGGTGGTGGGGGCGGGGCAAATCACTACAGCACCGCCTCTTGCACTGCCCCTACCAACGGAACAGACAGCATCATGGGTAAGATGCCTGTGTAAAGAAATTACAAGGTCACTGTTAGCGTTAAATAATACTTGAAGGCAATCACGTCTCTCCTGATCACTCAGTGAACATTTCAAATCTTTAATTTTACGAGCTTTAATCCGTAAAGACATTATCCAATACTGTTGCTTGGTGATCAACACAGCAAACACCGTTAGCTGATGGGAATAAGCATCCTTTCCCATAGTGATTGTGATATTCCAAATCTCTTGATCTAATGAATGATTCTCCATTCATTAGATCCATGCCTGTCTTCAACCTTGCTCGCAGTGTAGGAATTAAATGAATGCCATCCAGTTTCATCCAAAGATATTCATGGTTGTCAGAGGACGAAACCTACTGACAGTGGCGATTAGTCCAAGGGCGTAGATTTGGTTTTGGCATTGGTGGGGACGGATGATTCAACCACCGAACCCTGCCCTGTTTCTTTTTTCCCCTTTTTGTCTTTGCTTCTTGATAAAAAAGGAGAAATATGCTTGCCTACATATGCTATTCTGCATGCTTTTAAACTGTTTAAAATTACAATTCATAGTTTTATATGTGAATTATATGTTAAATTACTATTAAACAAATGACTGACTAAAGTATTTTAGACTTTAGTTTACTTCAGCCATATTCCATATAAATCAGGTATCATACAAAAATAAAAATAGCTTCAAATACATTCATGACAATAAAAGAATATGACTTTAAGGACTTAACAACATTACTTAAGTTATAGCACATCAACATCTCTTATACATTAGCACTAATGGAACACTGAATGACCTGGTGGGTTTTGTACATAAAACTACTCATCTAAGATTACCACAAAGTAAAAGATCTCTCAGCAAAATTATGCAACATTTTAGGCACACTATTGCCCCGATCAAATCAGTGAGCTGGGATGTTTTATTCTCAACATGAACTACTGTTACAGCAACAGACATGGACTACTGGTGCCCCACACAACAACTTAATGTCCAGTATGTGAAGGAGCCAAACACATGCCTTCTCCTCTCGTTAACTGAGATGAACTGCTGGCATATTTGTTTTACATCTATACTGTCCAGTCTCTCCTGGTGGACATCGCAACAAGTTATTCATGGTTACATACAATTTTAGACTAATGTGGGCCAAAGCCTAAAACGACTAAAGCGCCGGGACTTTGCTGTTCTCGTCGGCCCAGATTCTGATGTGCCGGGACTTTGCTGTTCTCGTCGGCTCAGATATTTGAAGTTTACACAGGTCGCCTGAAAATATGTTAAAAGTTTATTTTGCGACCCAGAAAGAGTAATAAGAGTAATATTAAAACTAAGTAGCTGCAGTAATAGTAGCCATTGTTGGAAACTGGAATTGGCTGGGCCAATCTGAGATATGGTTTTTCAATTTTGTTGTCTGGGTGGAAAAATGGGAGAAATTCGGGAGAATGGTGGCTCCGGAAAATTTTCGGGAGGGGCACTGAAATTCGGGATTCTCCCGGAAAAATTGGGAGGGTTGGCATGTATGGCCTAACGTTATTATGACGGACACATTTTATGGGTGAACTTGACTTTAAGTGACTTACAGGTTTCTTTGAAAAATACTTTCTTATAACCAGGTTCTTCCTTTTTGCTGCCATCCTCCTCTCCTCCTTGCAGGTCCTCGCAGCGCAGGCTTGCCGCTGCTAAAATTAAACAGAGCTCCCTGAAAGGCACAGCCAATCACATTGGCCATATTTGTCACATGACGTAGGACCCCAGAAGAGAACTTAATTTAACTCTTTCTGCACCGCTTTTTGAATGAGACTTTGACAGATCGTTTTTTTTTCTTTCCATCAGTTTTGTTTTTCTTTACTCGAAGAGATCAAGTTATTGGTGGGGACAATTCAATAATCGCTGGATATTGGTGGGGACACGTCCCTTCCGTCCATGCCAAATCTATGCCCTTGGATTAGTCCTCTGACTTTCCTCTAGTACCACAATGAGGTTTAATATTTTTGTTTTTTCCTGTTTAGCAGAATGTTTTAGCACACTGTAGATAAATTGTGTACATGTACAATTGTGTACACTAATGAAATTTGTGCGTGCACTTTGTGTTTAGTGCTAACTAGGAGCTGTTAGGTTTTTTACACATACAGTATAACTAAGAGAGTGTTCCTGTTAACAGCGACATCATAAACCTAACAGGATATATTTCATATAAAAGTCCATAAATATTTGTTGCTTGTGGGTTTCAGAGCTGTAGACTTCAGACTTCACATCTGACTTGGACTTGACTCTAAGACTTCCTGAGTTGACTAAAGACTTTAAAAAAACATAACATGACCTCAGAGACTTGCAGTTTGAAATCTGGACTGACCTAAAGAACGGGACTCTTGACTTGGGACTTTCTTAAAAAGAAAAGTAAAAGCTCTGCTGTGTGTAGAAGTTAAATTGTTAATGTAACTGTTTTGATTGCATTAAAATTATGAATCTTTTTCTTCATTGTTGTTATTTTGGAGTGATGATTTGGGGGCACTAAATGCTTTCAAACATGTACTCTGTTTTTTGCAAATTCATCCTTTAAGCCCACAACAATTTTTTTGTGTATTTGTTTATATAGAATTTAAATACTTTTATTCATATTGCTAAATAATTTTAACAATTACAAAACTGTCAGAAATTTGCAGCATCGGTTATGGCAAGCCCTTCATCCTTTAGACAGGAGACACCCCCACACTTCGGTACTGATTAATTTGGGGCTTGTTTTGCGTAAAATATCACTAAATATTAATCAGTTTCTAAAGTGCTCCCAGGTTATTTTATGTGCATTAACTAACTGACTATTTCAGGTTTGGAATGCAGTTTTGTTTCTGTGTGTATGGATAAATAAATAAACTGCCTTGTACAGTGGCGGTCAGCAGGAACCCAAAAATAAATCTGGGGGTCCTCCTCGTGCTTAGGGAGGCGTCACATGTACCCATTTCAGGTTTCAAGCCTCTCATTTACTTCAGATGGTTTGATGTGATGTGTTGCTGAGCTGAATTGTGGATCCATTGCTTTTCTTTTCTTTGCTCAAGCTGCTTGTGCTAAAAAGTTAAGGCAAGTTCAAATATCAAAGCAGGCGCCAGCAAATCGAATCACATTTATTTAAATCCTCCAGTGCTGCAACTAGCCAATCAAATCATGTTATGATAATATCCTGAGAGAGGGAGGTAATTGCTTGTGCATTCGTCTATCAAAATACAGGAGGAGTTGGTCATTACAGGGAGTCATCAGCCTGTTGTATAAGAAAAAAGTCTAGCACAGGCAGCTTACTTGGCTTATGCTAATTGCTAATCTAAACTCAGTTAGGCTGCCTTGTGAGTGATTGTTTATTGCTGCTGTGATGTTTGCACCAGCAAAGATGCTCCCCACATGCCCATCATCAATCACTGAAGCAGCGTGAATCTTCTCCAAAGGTCCATCCACAACTACGCAATTTCATTTTAAACATATGACTGTCTCACTCACAAGTAAACCAAAATAATAGAGCACCGCTGCAGCCTTGCATTGGATAAGTGGAGGAAGATGGATGGTCTTTGTTTCACTATTTTTCTCCCTCTGTAGTTTTTTCTACTCTTTTAGGCCCGATGCTTCCTCTTTGCACAGGTGCACACATGCCTACTGTACGGGAAAAGTCCAGATAATGTGTAACAAGTGTGTTAGCAGAGACAGAGATTATTTCTGAATAGGTTCTGCTTAGACGGAGATTTTAAAACACTTTCAAAATAAGTGTTTTAACGTGGATGCTACCTAAATGTGTTTCCAATGAACTTTGTCACATAACGAATACGATATACAAGATTCTCCATATAAGACCAAACAGTTTTGTGATATTTTAAAATTTTGTTTTTTATGCACTACATGGAAAAACACCTAGAGTTACTACTTAAGAAATGAGGTTAACAGTTCTTCCCTATTAGCAGGGTTTTGTTTACAGCCACATAATCAGTTACAACTCTCCGTGCTGTGATTAGACACAGATGATTTAAACTTTTTTGTTAGAGAGTCAGAAACAGAATATAGTCAAACTGAGAAGCACACTTGGACTTCATTTTGGCTTGACCTTGACATCACCGTAACACACACACACATACACACAGCATGCCATATGGACCCCTTACTTTGAGTCCCGTAGAACAAATAGAACAGCAATAAGAAACAGATTGAAAGTTTGTTTTCATGGAAAGACATCTCCAACATTCCTCATCTCACACAGACACAGTTCGAGCAGATAAGTGTAAACACAAGATGAACCTAATAAAAAGCATGCTGCTGTTGTTTAAATGTAAACATATGATAAACGTGAACTCACAAACTCTTAAACATGGACACTGGGTGTTTATAGGTGATTTTCTGCCTCAGACTGCTTTAGTACAACTAAACATGCACATTGCCTTTATGTAGAACATGAGCTGTGGACACGAAAGAGTCATGTCGGTTGTAATTAATACCAATAACAAGCAATGTTCCTAAGAGGAATGTCCTTAGTGACAGAATTTACCTCACCTGTATCTATCTGTAGGATCAGTGTATTATATTTCCATCAAATCAAACCTCACACCTGAACTCTGGCTTAAAAGCTGAGATTTTACAATTGCAAGAGACACAGATCTTAAAAGTGAATGATTGATTGTCTTTTAAGTCCAGTAAATAAAGGATGATCTTTGGTTTAGTTTGACCCTGGGAAACTGGAAAATTAAATATCCTATATTTTATTATATTCCATGGCAAAAATAGAAAAAATATATTTTCTATTACAGCGATCCATAAAGCCAATTTTTGTCATTCGAGGTACCAGATAGAAATAGTGGACACCTGGGTAGTCACTATCTGTGAATAAAACTTATAGGGCTCTAGAAGAGACTTAATACCAGCATTATGTCAATAGATGTGCTATTTGTTGAAAACAAAAAACTTTGTGCACGTACTATTCACATTTGTTACACTGCGTATTTTAACAGTCAGGGCAAATATTTAATCTGAGCAGCCGCTGGTTGTCAATCCACTTTAATCAAATTAGCCACTAAATGTTTAAAACCTGCCTGTATGAAACACAGAGAGTATATAAACTTACTTACTCAAATGAAAGTCTGTGAAACCTTTTGTTTAATCACAATTAAGAAAAAGTCATTACGATTTTCTTAGCATTTATTGACCTAAGGTGTGAGAGTTTGCTAGTTTATACAATGCATTAAAACTTGCTGCATTGCAAGTGTAATAAAGTTTTAAAAGTAATAGCTATCCATTCTCTTCCATGTATCCAATTTCGCTGGTAAACATAACAAATGTAAAAGATAAAGGGAGCAGTTAAGTCAGAGAAATGCTAAGAAAAAACAGAATTTGTTGGTGTAGCTGTAAATACTCACCCTAAGCTGTTAGCTTTCTTCAGGCTATGCTAGCTATCCATTTAACAGTCCTTGCACTGCTGCTAGCATAGTATAGTAAACAGCGTAGCATAGTAAACACATAAAATCATGCAACTGAATAGAGTAGATCAGCCCCATACATCCGCCCTCTGTTGAGTCCATGTGGTACCTATCATATTGGCGGATACCTTAAGTATTATGCACTGTAAACAATTAGCATGAACAATGTAGCTGATTTACAGCAAAGAACTGGAGATACAAAAACAAAAGTAAAAAAACTAAATTGTGATTTACTATTAGATTGGTTTATAAAATAAATTAGTCTTTTTTCTCTGTTTTTGAAGAGGTGATGCACCAAAAAACAAAAGTAAAAAACTAAATAGTGATTTACTAATAATTTGGTTTATAAAATTAATTTGGTTTTTGGTCTCTTTCTTTGAAGAGGTGACGGACAAAAAAACCCCAAAACTTAAAATTTTTTTTTAGTTTTATCCTCTCTATGCTCTCCTGCTTTGTGGCTATAAGCTCTCGTTTATGAAAAAGATTTTCTCCTGCATATGTTTTGAATTATGCATCAAGTGAGGATCTGTGTGTGTGTGTGTGTGTGTGTGTGTGTGTGTGTGTGTGTGTGTGTGTGTGTGTGTGTGTGTGTGTGTGTGTGCGTGCGTGCGTGCGTGTGTGTGCGTGCGTGCGTGTGTGTGTGTGTTAAACAGTAATCCCTTGGATGGTTTACTAGGCCAGTGGTGTGGCATGAGTGAGACATGAGGCTTTAACCCCAAAACATATGCTGCTTCCCCGTCTCTCGTTCTGTCTACCTGTTTCTCTCTCTCTTTTCTTTCTAGCAGCTTAAAGAAGTCCACTGCTGCCAATCTCTGTAATGGATTCATTTGCCGTGAAAGGATGTGTTTTTGCTGCGCGCACGCCTGTTTGTGTGTCTTTGTGTGTGTGTCTAACTTGTGTGTGCGAGCGTAAACTTTCCATCTGGGATCTGCTATCAGGAGAGATGTGCTGTGAGCATGTCAGTCTTATGCCTCAGTATATGTGTGTGTGTGTGTGTGTGCCTGTGTGTGTTTGTGTGGGCGCTCATCTGGTCTTGTGAGGTCACTTCCTTCCTTTCTGGCCTCAGTGCTCTTCAAGTGTGTGAAACAGATTTAGTTGCATTTAAAGTCCAGCATTTCCCCACAAACTCATGGCGTCACACCTTTAAAATGCGAATGCATGGTAGTGTTGAATGTTTGTTACTATTAAAGTCCGTTTTTGATTCTCTTTATTTAAATAAGGATCCATTCATTCCTTCATTTATTGCAGCAAATGCATTTCAGCAGTGGCTCAGCAGTTGCCTTGAACTGCCTAGACGGTGCTAACCTTTGATGTAAGAGCGCTAAGGAAGAAGTCAATGTATTAACGACCCAAAAACATGGAAAGGATTCCTTGAAAAAAGATGGAATATTATTAATGAAAGTGTGGGACTTGCATTTCTTGGAGGTTTACAAAATGCGATTTTTGAGGTGTAATTTCCAGTTCTAATAAACATGTTTTTAAGGTTTACGTGTGGAACGGATGGGCTGAATAATTAAATATGTAGTTAACAACATCCTTATTTACAAGAATACATCCCTCTTTTCCCCTGTGTGTGTGTGTGTGTGTGTGTGTCTGTGTGTGTCACAGCTAACCGAGCACAGAGCGCAGCAGCCAGCAGCTCTCAGACAGGAGATGCCTTAGGGAAAGCACTCGCATCGGTAAGTACAGCACACACGCGCACACACACACTTTCATGCACACACATTTTATAATGCTTTTCCTCCCAGTTCTGTTCAAGTGTTTTCAAGCCATTCTAGATGTGTAATACTACTTTAACTCTATCCTGTATTCTTGCAACTCTCATTGTTGTACTGGATTTTTTACAATTTTTACAGATCTATTCTCCTGATCACACGAACAACAGCTTCTCTTCCAATCCCTCCACCCCAGTCGGATCCCCACCCTCCCTCACAGGTAAATACACATGATGCTTAAGGTCCAATCACTGCACAGCAGCTACTATATAACCACAAATCTGCACAGACTGACACTCACAGAAGAAAGAAGCAGAGCTGACTTGGACTCGAGTAAGACCTGAATAAATCTAAAGGACGTGAGACTTGACTCAGACTTGTTTAAAATGACTGGACTTTTTCAAGACTTGAGACTTTTGACTTGAACTCGTCCCACGTGACTTTTGACTTGCCTCTTTGGTGATTTGTAACTTGATTTGAGCTTGGCTAACTCAACCCTCTAGACCCTTTCAGTTTGCCTGAAAGAAGCATGTGATCTTGTAAGAAAGTTTTCTTATTAAATTGCAGTAAAATCCTCTAATTGCACACATTCTCATCTCTGAAGCCTTAATTCGTTATTTTTAATGTCATAAACTAGAACAACAAAACAGCTTTGTTGAATTTTGCTACTCTTGGCACTTCAATCTGATTAACCGCTGCAGGAGTCATGGTCGTGCTGGCCCACTGCTAACCGAATTTAACAGTAATATTGGTCACACAAACACTGGAAACCAAATCACAGTTCCTAAACACAAATAAACATCATAACACTAACAAATATACAACTTAAACTCTCACATATCTTTAAGTCTTTCTGTTTTCCAAATAAAAAAATATGGTATTATAGTGTAAAAAATACACTCCAATGCATTAACAGGATTCAGTTGTATTTTTCAAAACTTACTTTTTGTTCTTTCGCATGATTTAGGACTCATCTAAGACTTTTTTTCATTTATTCTGTCATCACATTTTACACAGAGCGTAAAAAACACACATAAAGTTCAGTCTTTGTACCAAGTAGTAACTAAATTGGATCAGGCAGCATCAGTGTTTGCAGTATCCCTGGCTTTCATTCTCTTCATTAAAGCTCCTCTACTCGCCAAAAACAAAAGAAAACGACAGCAAACTCAAGCTTCAAAACATATTTGTAGGCCATTGTTTTGAAAACAAAAAGTGAATTACACATTTTTGTACTTATGTAAGCATTATTCAATAATCTAAAACTAACAATAGAAACACTTTTCTTTCAGCCACTTTCTTTTTAGCTTTTTCTGCAGTGAAATTTCAAAGAAAAAACATATTTTCTCTGTACACAGTTTGAAAGCGACTTTGATTTTTCTATCATTATTAACATTATTTGCATTCTTTTAAAATAAACCAGCTCATTAAATTTGATATAGTGAGACTTTGGAAATAGTGGTTCAGTATGATCGCAGTAAATAACCTTGTTAATAATGCGCATGACACTTTTTTGTGATAAAACTATTGAATTTATTGTTTTTTAAAAGTGGAACCCCACACTTCCACATAGTGACAAATGTAAGGAGGTTTTCACAACACAACATTTTAATAAATTATCAACATTACATGTATTAATATGTTTAACCGTTATGTAATGAACCCCTTGACTTTACCTAGTGTAAAAAATACAGATTCTCTAAAAAGGTTTGCACTGGCTGAAAGTTACCTCTGACTTGAAGTTTGAAAGCACTTCAGAATTAAGTTAACAGCACCGGGTTGTTTCGACTGGCCTGAAACCTCAAATCTTTAATACAGCTCTGGGGATGAGGAGAGTATTAAGTTATCCAAAATATATTTAAAACACTAACTGAAACTATATATTTAATTGAATAAACTAGGGATTTCTTTCCTTATCAAAAGTGCAATTTCTTGTCATAAGACAAGATAAGGCATTAATAATTGCTGTCTCCTCTTTGCACCCCTCCTCGCTCTCCTATTTCCACCAATTACTCCTTCTCTCTGTGGATGCTGTAAACTCTAGCTGCTCCTTAAAGTGAAAAATGACTTTTCCTAATAATAGTTGTGTCGAATTTGTCTCTAATTGTCGCTGCTACACACACCGTTTGATAGTTCGCCGCCGCGCCTTGTGACTGATAGCTTTAATTACGAGCACCACTTCGACAAATCGTTCACAAACCTACTGGCTCTGCAAACACAGTCCCCCTCCTCTCTTCCTCCTCCTCCTCCTCCTCCTCCTTCTCTTCGTCATTGTAGCTGTCTAGGATATTGCCTGCTAAACCATAATTGGTGTTTATCATTGTGTCAGAGTTACTCCACTTTTTACAAATTAGAAATGAAGCCTATTAGAGCAAACTACATGCAAATTGATATCCAAGGCTAATTTTGCAAGGGTGTTTTACAGCATTGGACTCGGAATAATTTACCCTGCCGTTTAATACATATATTTGTATTTGCACATGAATGTACCCAGGTGATTATTCATTAATTAGCATATGGAAATGAGCATGTAATATGAATAAAGGAGAGGGGAGAGAAACGACTGCGAGACAAAGTGGGAAGACAATGAAAAAGAGAAACGTGCTAATGAGATGAGATCAGAGTTACAAGGAAGAGATCGGCGGTGAGGGCAGAGAGGGGAATGGAAGGGGTTCAAGGAGAGAGAAGGGGGAAAAAAGAAGAGAGCCGAAACAAACACAGGAGGAGGAGGAGAGGTATAAAAAGGGAGGAGGAAAGAAGGGATCTTTAACCGCCTGGGCAGGTTCCAACATGGGCAGGTTCAACCATTATAGATCAGCATAAATGGTAAAATTATGAATTTGAATGAACATTAAAATAATTACTTTTAGCAGTTGTTAGGTTGTTAGTTAGCGGTTCAGGCCCTCCATGTTCACACATGACTTCAAGATAGATTTTTGCCTGGTGGCCAAACCGTGTTACTAAAACTTCTGTTCATTGCTAGCCATCATTTTGTAATCCAGTTTCTTGTTGAAGCAAACAGGGTCTTGGGAGCAGAATTTTCTTAAATCGAGAAATCTGTTGTAGCTTAATGTCTATTTTTAGATTGACTTTTATTTAAATGTATTTGGCCACAGTATAAAGTACTTTCCAGAAGTCAAATGGTATGCATACACCTCTTCCCTAACCTTTCTGAGTATAATTCTGTACTCTCAGAAATAGCTTTATATTTCTGCCACCAAAGCATTGCCTAGGTCTGATTATTGGACCAAGGTATTTATATTCCCCTTTCTGAGAGACAAGAAGATACTAGACTGTTTCTTAAGGAGGATTATCAAGAGATAATAGTCTTTGATATTAAGGTTTTCATGTCCTTTTTATTTAAGGTAGATGAAGGACATTCAAATTAATTTGGACAAGTTTTATTCTACTTGTGTCTTTGGGAGCCGAAGTTAGCAATGTAAGAACTTTTACGCGCAGTGTTGGGGAGTAACGGAATACATGTACCGCCGTTACATATTTAGAATACAAAATATGAGTAACTGTATTCCGTTACAGTTACCGTTTAAAAAGGTGGTATTCAGAATACAGTTACTTTGGTGAAATAAATGGATTACACGGCGGTACTTTCCTGTTTCATATTCTCGCGGGTCAGGACTGTTTGGGTTTGTTTGACAGCTACGTTCTGTTGTTCCGGGCGGCAGCGTTACGGTTGCCATGGTTACAGGGTGACGCACTCTCTCGCTGCGTGTTTCCTGGGTGAGAGAGCGCTTTTTTGTTGTTGTTGTTGTTGTGCTAAGCTAAAAGGCAGAATGCTACAGGCATGGCCCTAAAGAATGTAGCCTCATGGGCAATGTAGTCCGTGCTGCAGCGAGAATGGACTACCATACCCGTTATGTGTCTGTGAGCGAGGGAGGGAGAGAAAGGAAAAGTCCGAGCTGTCACGGAGCAAAAACGGGAGCTGGAAGCATGTAAATATAATAATAACCACCGCAGCCAAGAAGAGTGCCTGACGAGCCCAGTTGTAAGTAAGCTATTAAGACTCGACTGTACACTGTGTTCGTGTTTTCCTCCGGAAAAAATAAGTTCCGTTGGAGCAGCCTTTCAACGCCTCTCTCTGTCTCTGGCAAGCAAAGTTGACCCAGACAACAAAGTAAAGCTATTTTTCGGCTACCAGCCCGACACGGAACCCACCGTATTAGCCAGAGGTCCCTTTACTACGGTTCGGAGCCGCGGACCTTCAGTAACAGTAATAAATCACAGCAATAGTACATTCACGTAGTTGTAAACAGCATGATAATATATTAAGTAATCCAAAGTATTCAGAATACGTTACTCTCACTGAGTAACGTAACGGAATACGTTACAGAATACATTTTGGGGCATGTATTCAGTATTCTGTAATGGAATACATTTTAAAAGTAACCTTCCCAACACTGTTTACGCGTTAACCTTCCTGAGGTTTTTCTTATGCCAATATGACCATAGGCGCAGATATGAGATAGCTAAAGCTTTGAGTAGACAGTAAGACAAGAAATGTGACATTCAAGTGTCACCTTATTTCAAAGTGTGTAGTGATATTAATAAAAATATGAATTTGCTGGGCATACCTGTACTCAGTGTTGCTATCAGGTTTTATACCACTGTTTTACAGTACAAAACACAAATAAGTAGCCCCGGCTTGGGTGCAACAGCAGCACCTTCCACAAAGCCCCTTAAGGTACAATAACAAGCTGTTTTTAGCTTCTCCATGTTTGTTCTGGCAGAGTATTACCGTTCCCAATACAACCCTGAAAGGGGATTTGTGACTTTGTCTGGAATTGAACCAGCAACTTTTTGGTTGCTTGCTAACTGTATTGACCACTAAATTGTTTCAGGAATAATTATAGCCCATATGACAAGATTATTCATTGCTTGGTTAGACTTGGGTACCACCAAAACCTGGTCAGATTTAGGAAAAGATCCAAATCTGACCAAAAAAAAATAGTAGCTGATTTTTTTTTTTTATAAGCTTTAACAGACTTCCCAAATTTAGAAACTTCTGCTCTCAAGACCCTGTTTCCTTTACAGGAAGCTGGATTACATACATATTGTTAAAATTTGCGATATAACGGTTGTATTGATGCATAGCAGCTACAGCATGTAAAAATGCTCTCATGGACGTGTTCAGTGTCAGGCTAAAAAGGGTTAAAGCAACTAACCAAGCTGACCTCTGAAAGTTGTGACTAAATGCAATAAAATGATGGTGAAGGTGGTTCACATGGTCATTTTACACATTTCTGTGAGACCAGTTTCTTCTAGCGCTCGCACGTTCCAAACTGGCTAACATGCTCACTGGCCACAGCCCATTCTTGTCTCTTCTGTCATCTGTTGAAAGAACTACACATACTGGCCTGTCGTCTCTCAGAAACTCATATTAATGTAAATTCACACAAGTCGCTGTGTCTCCTCTGCCTACCAGCTAATGAGACCTGTCGATTCAGATGCGGCCCTTCAGAGTGAAAACCAGCACAAAAGCAGAGACGAGCAGGAACACAAAGCTTGTTTATTCTGCAGAGGGCCCATGCTAATCAACCACTTGTACCTTTTCAAAGACAAAAGCCTGATATTAGCATTTTTGCTATGAGATATGAGTTGGTTTGTTTTTGTCACCGCTTCCTCGTCTCTGTGCCTATTATGTCTGAGCACCACGAGTGGATACGATTAAAGGGTCTCCTCGTGTGTAAAGACGTTTTGTCTGGCATTTGGCGCTGCACGTCGAGTGTCTTCTGTCTTTGACATATAAAAGCAGCGGTTTTGGCTCTATTCCACACGGACATCCAGCCATTTTCTGCAGGGTCATGGAGGGTCGGTGTGTATCCAGCGTGCACTGGGTCTATCAAAGAACACATACAAATGAAGACATGTCAGCTTGAACTGTAAAAAAGCAGAAAAAAAGTTGAATTCCCATCCCGATCACCTACTCATATCTGCCTCTGGTCTGAATTCTCTCAAGTTGCCCTTGCTTTTAATCTGCCTCAGACCTCTCCATCTCAACATGATGTGTCCTTGTCTCCTCTCTCCTAGCTGCCAGTTCAGCCGTCTGGTCGAGGAATGGCGGGCAGGGAGCATCATCGCCAAACTATGAGGCTCCACTGCACTCTCTGGTGAGCACATACATACACTAAAACACCAGTTCACCCCAAACCGTATTTTTCCACTTTCTCCTAATTACCCATCACAGGTGGTAGAAAGCATTTTTGTTTCTCAAGGTTTTGAGATGTCCTGCACAAAAAAAAACTGTTTAAAGGAACATTTAGCAGGTTTCTTATCTCTTTTTGTCCTTTCACTCTGCAGCAAAGTCGCATCGAGGACCGCCTAGAGCGTTTGGACGATGCCATTCATGTACTGCGGAGCCACGCGGTGGGACCGTCAACGGGTATGGCCAGCGGTCATGGAGACATGCACGGCCTCATCGGGGCCGCACACACGCACAACGGCGCCATGGGTGCTCTGGGCAGCGGATATGGAACGGGGCTGCTATCGGCTAACAGACACTCCCTCATGGTAGGACCTGAGTTACTCTGTCTATGCTGTGGTGATGTCATGGTTAGTAGAACCAGGCACATTGTGAAGTCAAGCCTTGTAGGAGTTAAAAAGAAAGCATTGCTTAAATGTTCTGGAGCTTCACCAAAGACTTTAGCCTAAAAGTAAAAAAGAATATCTTACAAACGGACAGAAATTCTGTTACTTCAACACAGATAATCAGAGGCATGTGATTCTTTAAAAAACAGGCTTACAAGATATTCGATGAAACTTGATTCATGCTCCCAGGACTCTAAAAATAAAACTTAAAAACAGCCTTTCCTTTTGTGCTGTTAATTAAACCAGATTTGTATATTTAAAAGTCACTTAGAAAATGTGAAACTTCACACAACTGAAAAAATGTGAGGAAGAGATGAGAGCAAACATGAATGGAGAGGAGGTTTAAACTGAAAACATGAAGTGAGACAGCAGTAATGTTTTCCATATTTAAGACTTTGGGGCCCTTTTTTCAACTTGAAACAATAAACATAAAGAACAAAACAGCTGTGTGACATAAGGAGATGTAGGAGGGCGAGAGAAAGCGCATTATAAAATACAGCGCCCAGTATAAACAATTCCAGATGCTTGAACATCTTCAGCCAAACCTGCGTTGTTTACGTCTTAAAGCTCGGGCAGTATCTGAAATGAGCTATTTTCTATGTGTTAGTTCAAAGTTCCTGTCACTAGTAATCACATTAAAGGTGCTTTTTGTAATCACCCTCTGCAGAATTTAACAAAAACCTTCACCACCAGGGGGCATTGTTTTAACACGATTTTGCACGTGGACTGCCTGTTAACTTTTGCTACCACCATATCTTCAACAGGCTTTGTCGGCTTCGTCTATATTTGTATTTACAATAAATATGCGCTCTCAGTGACATACATGGATAAATAAGGGCTTCAGTGACTCACTGCGCCATCCTGCGAGACAAATTGGTATTACAAAAAATTACAGCACGGCCCTTTTTCAACTTATGTTGAGTCCACTTCGACACCATATGGAATATCTTAATTTACAATAATACCTTTAAAGTCAAATTATGTGCATTTCCAGCTCCACATTGTTATATTTAGACTGTGTGTAATTCAAAAAAAAAAACAACCTTACTTATCTTGTGATGGCCGTTTATGTTGTTTTAAGTGTTTATGACACAAACTGTTTTAGCTCCTGTCCCTGTAAGTCCCCCTTCTTATAAGCTCCCTTTATTCCTATTGGCTGCCCCTCGGCTGGCTTCCGCAAACAGATTTCAGCGTTTTTGAGGACCACCTCGTCCTCTTCTCCTTAAGGAGATTCCACAAAACAAATTCTAAACGTAATAGAAAACATAATTTCTCTTTTTTGAAACCGCCACAGTTGTATTTATGTATTATGTGAGAAACAAATAAGATATTTGAAGACATCATGTTTTAGTTTTCAAAGTTTGCAAATACTCCTCATTTGCAGGCCTGTTTTTTGGCAGTGTTTTTGATCCAACAATGTTTTGTTGTGGCTGTAATGAGCACAGCAGGCTGTAGGGGATGCCAGCAGCACTTTGCTGTGTTCCCACTACAGTAGTTCAGGAGCTTTGTCCCTCTGTCTCTGTTCTTTGTTAAAGTATTTACTTTGAAGTGTTGTTTCCTAAATGGAGAGCACCTGTGGTTGAAGGGCGTGTTTGTGTGCGTTGGTGTGTGTGCTGGCCGGCTCCCCTAGAGATCATCTTCTTCTCACGCATGTCTGTCCAGCTGTCTCTCTATCCTGCAGCTCAGAGTTTCATAGGTGTCCTCCAGTTTTGTCGGTCTTCCTGCGTACAGTCGTATTTTTATTTGTCCTTCCTGCTTCTTTAGTCTCACCATGCGTTTTATTAGGAACACGTGGGCAGCCTATTTTAACCCAACACAACAACCTCTGTGTTTATGAAGCTTAAACAGAAAGTTTTGATTCTACTTGGTGACATTACAGCAGTTGTTGGTGTACAAAGCGTTTCAAACATTTCATCCATCACGTGAGGAGGGCTAGCCCCAGTGCAGCGCTGTTGAACTAGATTACACACACAAATGCTTCTAATAAACCTCTGAGTGTTTAATAATGAGTCAAATTAGGATGTGTCGTTTTTAAGCTGTGCAGAGAAGTCTTAGCTGCTGATCTGCTGATCTACTGGGCACGTTTCCCTCTTTTAGCTTGTGCTTTGAAGGCATGTTGGTTGGGACCAAAGTTGGACACAAACGAAGAAAGTCACCATTTCACTGCCATTAGCATCGTGAAGAGAAAAGGGCGAGGCATCCTTCGTGTGTCCATCCATCCACAAATCATTAGAAACGCTACTCCTTCCTACAGTATTAGTCAGATTTTAATGAAACGTGCATACAATGATTGCCTAAAGGGTGCTCACACAAACTTTGCTCAGCGTAATGGTCACATTTGACAATGGCAAAAAAATGTGTCACTTTCTACCTGTACCCAGTTACAATAAATTAATGTAACCTGTGAATTGTGGGTTATTAGCTTGATGTTCAGGTTTAGAAACTAGTTTTGGGGATAGTATTTGTGGAGAAACTGACAGGTAGGTTTTAGTGTTATGCAGCTACTTTCATCAAATAGTTTTTACCAAAATAAAACCAAATAGGTCAGTTTGGTATTCTGATTTCAAAAGACATTTAAATTGTGCGCTAAAGGAAGCAGTCAATAGGAGGATGATATAATAATGGTAAATCCTGCAAATTAATAGGAAGCTTAATGACATCTCTGTTTATATATTTAAAAAAAAAAACTACTCACAGACTTTGGCTAATATTCAGATTTTAAGTTCTAAGAAACATTTTAAAAGTTTCTGTTAGACTTTAGAGACGTTGAAAATATGCGTTTGACGTGACGTAATTTTAAGTTTGCTGTTAAATTTGCTGGCTTAAAACGAAGGGAAATACTTGCAAACTACTTTTCCGCTTCATCTGGAGATCATTCTAAGCACTTCTTTGCTCTTTGGACGTCCCCAGATACAAACTTGGCATTATGCTTCATGAAGTGATTTGGAATTTCAGCCCAGGAAAACATTTGGCGTTTACTTCTTGTTAAGGTTAATATTTTTCTAAACTACTTTTGGGATTAATAGCAAAACTAATCCAAATACATTTTGGATTTGTTTTTATATGTAAGCAGCCGGTGGAAAAAGAGAATGAAAATGAAGTGACGGATGAGTGCTGAAAAACAGTGTTTACTTTCGGGCTCTTTAAAACACACACGCACACAGAAGCTCATAAATGACTCCCTGTGTTGTCATTAGGACCCATGTGTGTGTGTTTATTCAGGCTTTGGATTATTGGCTGATAGAAAAATAGACTCATTAATGTAAGACTGAAAACACAGCAGCTCTGTAACTGCACACATCACACCCCCTCTGACTGGGTCACATCACTTCACGGGGACTCCCAAACTGTTTCTTTTCATTTTAAACCAGTCCTTATTGGACATTTCTGCAGAAGCGAAGGAAAATAAATTGAGACCTTTTTATAAGATGTTAACTGGCTTAAAATTCTCAGAGATGCACAGTGTGTTTTGGCATCTGTACCATAACAGGTCTCTCACTCCAAAACTGCCAAAACTGTCACATATGGACGCTTGTAACCTGTTGGCATCACGTTTCAATGTACTAGATAAATTTTTAATGGTGCTAATGTTTCCAGAGGCAAATATAAATCCAAGCCTCAAGTTTACCAAGTTGTTTTTAGTGACCAAAGCTAACAGGTGAGTGAAAGCAGAAGTAAAAAGTGAGCGAAATGTAGCACAAAAAATGAAGTCAACAAGTACTGCAGTTCCTCCAGCTGTCACTTTAGGCTGCCTTCAAAAGTGAGCCAATCTCCACAGACTCAAACATTAAAATGCCCAAATTTACAGTCTGGTACAAAAATCAGTCTTACCCTCTGTAGATAGTTTCTCAGTTGTAGTCTTTTACCTTAGCACTAATTAACTGTGTCTCTTCTTTGCAGCCATATTGTTTATGAATGCAGCTTGCTAATCAAACTTGCTAGTGTTGCTAGCTTTTAACTTAGTACTCCAACTTTCATTCATCTAAGATAGCTTCTGACTTCACAGCACAGTGTTGAAGCTTCAAACTCCAGTTCCCTGTCTGATAAACCCTTTAAACTCCACATGTGGACTTGTTTGCTTCTGAAAACTGTCTCTTAAAATAAGACATCGCTGCGTCAGATGCACAGGACACCTTTTGGACATCTCTGAAGCCACAGCAGCAAAATGCTGATTTAATCAATGCTGGATTTATTTTTAGCAAATAGAAGCATGACTGACAAAGACTGTGACCTAGGAGGCGAATATTGTGGTCTGTGTAATAAAACCAGGCTCTTCTGTAAACACCTTAGCTTGCCATTGAATATAGTTAAGGGATATTGTCATAGGTTTGGACAAATAAACTCCATGTACTCATAATTTAATTTAATGAACGTTCTGGAAAATTCGCCACAAAGGCATTGTGGAAATTTATTGGTGTGTGTACAGCATAAACAGGAAGTTTGAAAGGAAGTAACTCCATAGAAATGCAGGGAAAAAAAGAAACAAGTGGAAACTACAAATAAAAAGAGAGAGGAAGGGGTGATGTCATCTCCAAAATGACTCCATTGTCTTTGCACTGAGACTGACTACTTTTTCTATATGCATGCATGCACTATCGCTCCTTTCCTACCTTTCTTCCTTCCCCTTCCCACCCTTTTCCTCAATTTTTTTTCTTCCCTTTCCTGTCTTTCTTTTCCTAGTCCCCCTCCTCTTCTGTTTTCACTCTTTGTTTCTCATTTGGGTTTTTTTTTTCCATTTACTCCCCTACACATGTGACTACTCTGTTTCTTGTCTGTTTTTAATGATTTCTTTCCCAAACACACACACCTTTGTCTCATTTTACTTTGTATTATTACATATTTTTTTCTGTCCTTTTTGTTTTGATGTTGCTGTCTAAATGTACTTACTTCTCTTTCTCTCTTGCTGCACACAGACACACACATACACATACTCACAGCTGTATGTAGTTTGGCAGTGTTAGGCAGAGACGCCTGCAAGCTGAGGTCATAACTCTGGGAAAACAGGTGGTAGACTGATGTGAGAGAGGGAGACATATACAGTACATAAGCATCAGTGCATCATGCACACAAATTAAAATATGTAAAGACAGAAGTTAGCTCATGGGTTCCAACATTTTCCCTTCTGTCATTTAGGCATGCTGTTATTCAAGTGACACTTAAATGATCTTGGACCATCACTGGGCTGATATCAAAGTAGCTTGATCCCATCATTGCATGCTGCCAACAAAGCAGATGAGCAGCAAAGTGATGTGACATTTAACTAAATGTGATCTGATTTAAAACAAATTGGAGAGGAAGAAAAGACTGTGCTCCCCAGACTCTCACTGAAGGTTTTAGAGTTTGTTTTCTGCTCTGCAGTCTGCCTGCCGGTGATGTGTTTAAGTCACGCTCATTATTTTACTGCATCCTGGCTCAGTTTGGAGGGTGTCTCTAAAGAGAGGGGAAAGGTTAAGAGAGAAAAGCCTCTCTTCCTCCCTCCATTAAGCAGGGTTACAGTAAAGTGAAATGGATCATAATCTGCATCAGTGCTGTGAAACACATTTATGTCTTTTAATAATCTGCAACACTAAATTCATTCATATAAGCTGATAGAAATCTACTGCCCCCATTTACCTCCATACAATAGTAGTTACAACCTCCATGTTAAGGCACACCGTGGTTTTTTTTAGACAATGGTATGCTTCCAACAAATCCCTGTGGCCTAAAAGTTTTCTGTGGAAAGCCTTCCCAGAAGAGTCGAGGCTGGAGCAGATTAATGTGCCTGGTTTTTAATGGCATTTTCAGTTATAATATAGAGTAGAATTGTAATGTGCAAGTGGCCCCATACTGCTGGCCATGATGCCTCAAAATAGGTGTAAAAACGGAAGTGATGTGCTGACTGCACAGCAAAAAACTGAAATGAAAAGAAAAAATGTTTAAATGCTTTAAATATGGTTACCATTTATTTCAAAAGAACATAGGTAGTTTCCTTCCTGCTTATATGGTCGTAAAGTTGGGTTAAAACACTTTGCCTTTGCGCTCTGTTCAAAAGCTCTGCAGTGTATTATGAATATTTATGAGAGAATGAGGTTATGATCATTGGGTATTTGTGTTCAGCCTCTTGTTCATGAAGATAATTAGATAAATAAACTGTAACAACCCGGATAATTACTTGATACAGAACATGCATAAATCTCATCCATGTTTATATGAAAATCCAAATGGGACAACAATTTCATTTTTTATTGTTTAATAAATACTCATATTACAAATAAGTAATAGGAACATAGCAAGTATGCTTAATATTGAAAAATAGTACATGTATAACATAAATGAACCTCATCAGCTTTTATATTCAAATCTGTATTTATATACATAAATTAAGGAAAAAGGAAAAAAATGTTTAAAAAAAGATATTTTAAACAGTATGGACATCTTTGCAAAAAGTAGCTGCTGTCATAGATTCAGATCTGAAAATCTTACATACATGTAGATAAATACACTGAATCTATTAAAGAATCAGTACATATCAAGAGTGCATGTAACATAAAGAAAGTTACATTTAAAAAGTTAAAGGGTGAAAGCTGCGAAGCTGCACTTTTAGATTTAAACACAGTAACTGTTAAATGTTTACACAAATTTTTCTTTGTAATTTATCTGTTGGTATCTTAAAGGTAAAGTACTTAAGACTACAAGTAAAAAGTTGGGTTATTTTTTAAACAGAAATAACAGATCATCCTGATGGAATTTGCTCCAAAAGAGGAAAAAATAACAAGAACAACATTTTTCCACATGACATAATTCCATTTCTGTCCACCTATTTTCCTCTGTTTCATGTCTTATATTTAAACGGCATTTTAAGTGACAACGAGTCTGTCGTCCTTCACTCCATTAATTAAATGGAAATTGGGGAAAAAATGCATACATGTCACACCACTGGAAAATGTCACTGTAGTTTCCCTTGTGGAAGTCCAATGTCAATAGCAGTCGTGTGTGTGTGTGTGTGTGTGTGTGTGTGTGTGTGTGTGTGTGTGTGTGTGTGTGTGTGTGTGTGTGTGTGTGTGTGTGTGTGTTGATGTTGCAGGTGCTTTCTGTCAAACGTTCAGTGTGCACAGAGGAAAGGCTGTGTTCAATGTTCCAGTATGTGTAGCAGTGTGTGCGCTTGTTCAAGTTTATTTACAGTTTCATTAGCAAATGTGTATCACAGCTACAGAAAAGTGTTGCATTGTAACTGAGTGGTTTGCTTTTGGGTCTCACAGTGATTTAGCATGTCTTTAAAAACACGTCACAGAGGTGTGAGGGTTTTTCTTTTTTCTTATATTTACTGGAAGATGTTTCCTTGTTTTTTGTTTTTTTCCACTTTTATCATAAAGAAGCAACAAATGAAGAGATTTCCTTTTAATGTTTTTTAACTTTAGGTTAACCAAGTAGTTCAGTCACTAAAATCTAACAAAACACGACTGTAACAAAAATAAGATAAGAGGACGCAGTTACCAACATACTAAGGTTGGGACACCACACTGGACACCCTGCTTTATGTTATCTCCTCTCCTGCTCCGTGCTCTGAATTTTATCCTGCAGAGTTGGTTTTCTTTTTGCTTTCCAACAATAATTGAAAACGACAAATGGAAATTGCAGGAATCCAACTAATGCAGGGTGAAATATTACAATTTACAGAGATGCAAAGTTTATTTTCCTTCTCTCGGATTTGTGACCGCAGCAGCAGGGGCAGGCTTCTCCCTCCTGTTTACGACTGCATGAGAAATGTGTGTCATCTCGTGACCCAGAAATTCTCTTCTTTCTCTTCTCCTTCATCTTCCTGGGCAATCATTGGATTTGCACACTCGTTTTAAAAGAGTGCACTGATCCCACTGATCAGCAGCATTGCAGATGACAGGTACTCAGCACCTTTGCCTTTATGTTTGTCTCTGACTCTCAGTTTGCTTGGTTCATTACAAGAACATTTATACAGTACATAAAATAATGGAATTAATGTTGTTGGAACAGTGATAAAATCTGATAAGATTATTTTAGGATGACATTAAAACAAATTTTTCCATTATCCTTATATTGTTACTAATGTAGAATTTTTACACTGTAATTTTTTGCCTAAAGGTTTGCCGAACAAACCCTTTTAGCCCTTATTAGGTGTGATGGAAATGTGTTGCATATCAATGATTGTCAAATAGTTAAACGAAAACAAACGTACACATGCCTGTCAGACTGAGACATTATCCATCAGCTTATTGTTTGATTTTTAAAAAAAAATAATTTTAATAAATCTGGCAACTTTTTAAACTTGAACCTCTTAACATCCACCAGCCTGGGTATGACAAAGTCTGCTACTGTATTTCCTTCAGCAGTACCATCTGAATGCCTAACCACAAAGCCTCACGCAGTGTAAACCAGCAGTAGTTCCTTAGTATCTACCAAAAGCTCTTAGGTAGGTATTCGGGAGTCTGGGTTTCTGTTAAAATATATGAAACAGGATGTTGACTGATCTATCCACCCCGGCCTCCTCCTGCACAAACTTTGTGGCTTTAGCAGCTGCAGTGGTTGCTTAGCTTGTACACAGCAAGAGAAGCAGAGACTTATGGAGGCACTGTTTGCTCTTTTTTAGTTCATATAAAAGTTTGGGAATCACTGGGATAAAGGATGAGAAACTGGCCGTTGATCCACTTGTGCCCTCTGGTCACTAGGGAAAAATGTGTATTCCCCAGTTGGTTACCGAATGGTTCCTGCTGTTGCTGGGAAAAATCTGCTTCAAAGAGTGAGATCCACCAGAAACTTTTTTGTGATTGCTTTGGTTGCTAACACATTGCCACAGTCACCTGTAGTTGTCTGCAGACATTTGGAGGTTTTTCAGTGTAGCTGCAGCACTGTAAACCTCTTTTTGATTAATTTTATCTGGCTGCTACCAACAACTGTTTGCCAGCTGGTTAAGGACCACATTTTTCCCTAGTGACGTGTGGTTGCCAGAATGTTGCCGACCAGTCTCTAGGCCTGTGTCACTGGGCCCTGAGGGGAAGTTGGTTATTTAAATCATATTCATTACATTTATAATGACTTCTCTTCTTCAGGGCAGCCATTCTTTATTAGTTATAGTCCATCAGAATTAAACCTACAGAGGTATATTTTTTTATTTTTATGTTTAATCAAAGTTGCATTATCATGTGAAAACTGTAAAATTTATTTTGTCTGTTACGAAGTTGTTGTGACATGTTAATGAATTCGTGACTGTTTTTAAAAGTCTCCCTGCTGCATTCAGGGACATTCTGACATCTCCGTTTGTTGAAAAGCTGATATTATATTTAAACCTGAAGAATGGTGCCTAAGTGGGTGTGGCTGCACCTTGTGGTATCTATCGGGTTTACACCAGCAGCAGATCAGTTTATGTGTAATTTATTTATATTTTTCTCCTCCATCTGTCTCCTCATCTTCTCTCCTCGTTGAACTAAATTAAGGAAGAGACAGGGAAGGCTTGTTGAAATATAAAAGCCCTCCATTAAAAATGTACGAAACCCTCTCCGTCTCTCTCTCTCTGCTGCCATTTTACATTTGGGAATCCAGGCGGTGATGAAAGGCAGAGAACGGAAAAGAAAAGACAGAAAGAAAGACGAGAGGCAAACAATAAATAAGGGAGCAAGCAGACGTATGGACGGATAGGTGGAGGGCGCTCAGTTTGAAACACACACACACATGCGCGCACAGAAACACACACCCATGCTGACAAGCCTGTCGACATTTTGTGATATTTGCACGGAGCGAGAGGGGAGTTTGGCATGTGGTGGGCAAGACCTTGCTGTCAGCCAGCTGGATTAACAGGCAGACAGAGGGATTTGGTTTTCAAAACAACCTTATTTACACTATGGTTATCCTAGGATACATAAAAACTGAACTAGTGAAGCACAGCATATAAGACATTTAAAATATATGTCAAAACATAACTTCACCGTTAAGATTTGATCTAGTTAAAAGCTGATTTTCTGAAACTAACACCAATGTGTAACACCACCTCTAGACCTCATTGTCTTTAAAAGTATTAGAAGCTGAAGGAAAAAGTGTGATGTCATTGGGTACTTATTTAAAAGGGAAAACCAATAAACATACATTTGTGTTGTACTTTCATCTGCACAATCCATATACACTGTTTCCCCAACTGTAGCCTTCAAACATGCACTAAAATAAAGATTTTTTCTAGATATTCCCCAGCAGATATTAACTGGTCTTTCCCCAGTAAGAAGCCTATGTGATGTCAGATTGTGCTGATACGCGAAAATCAAAGTTAATTGTCTGGTAAATTTTTCTCTAGCGAGTGGGGATCATATGTCCTTCTTCCTGCACCTCAGGCACCTCCCTCACCTAAACCACATGGAGCACGTCCAGGAGTGCAATGCCGTTTAAAGCAGACTAGTCCCTGCCATGTGCTGCATGTGGAAAATGTCCTGACTTGTCCTCAAATTGTCACAGAGTTAATTTGTGAAAACAGCTTCTGTTGGACTTAAGTAAATGTTTGCAATAGCATGCATGTCCAAATTTCATAGGGCAATAAACTCCAGATTGCACCGATGCATCCGCCAGTGTTTGAGTGATTTCTAAAGCTCTGTATGCATGTATATGTGAATGGATGACTAGAAAAGCAACACATAACATGATGTCTATTTACCAATGCAGCATCCGGGATTTCCTAGCTGGATGTGCTTTCTACTTTCCAAGTTGGAATCCTGGTCCTGCTTTTATTTTGAGTGTCATGTGTTTTTTACACTAATACCAACTGAGGCACACGGTGCAGCAACTGATCATAAAGACTTTTAGGAGCGCCAATTTCACGGTGCATATATGTTCTTACAGAAGTTGAAGAATCACATAACCTGCAGTTTAGTGACACAAGAAGGAACCTGCTGGGGCCAGCTGATGCTGAGCTTATCAGCAGCTCAGAATTTTGTATGGGGGGATTTTACACATCAAAGTCCATTTCCTGGTCTTAGCGAGGAATGCATATGTGAAAAAATGTGTAAATCCCAGAGCAAGCGGCATGATAAATCGCCTAAAGTGACTTTACTTTGAGTCGGTGTCTTTGGAAAAGTTTGAGAAAGAAATTTGCTCACCAGACTTCTGCAGCCTGCTCTTCATCTCAGCGTGAGACCAGCGAATCAACGCTTCATTAGCTGCTACTAGCAACACCCCAGAAAAACTCTTATATAATTCATTCAACCTTTATATATGTAGTATGGCCCAGTGATATCAAGTTTACCACCTTTGCATGGGTGCCCTGTGCACAGAGGACTATTAAAACACATGCATTTAGGGAAACATTAAAACTATTAAACTGCAACGAAAGTATACGAATAAAATGGATGAAGGATGAGAACAAGCCAGGTGAGAATGGTTGCTTCATTTAAACCCCTCATTATGGAATCAGGCCAAGTCAATATTAAATTTATAAACCACTACATAAGAAGGTGGCCCTGAACCACTAATACATACATCTAGACTGCAGATGACGACAGCCAAATGGAGACGTCACTGGTTGCTGATTGGTCAGGGTAACATATCCACTCCCAAAACACCATGCACGAACACTTTGTCAGGCTGGGGGAACGAATAAAATAGCAGCGCGGAATAGGCTCATTATAACAGTGTGTCTATGCAAAGTTTGAGCTGCCATTCAGCTTTGATTGGTGTGTAAGGTCTGTACCCGACATTCACATCGGACTGTTTTACAGCATACCCATCATCATAATTCATATTTATCAACTGCCCCGCTGAAATGTTCAAAGTAAAACAAAGCTCAGGGAAGGGAGGGTGAGAAAGAGACCAGAACCACAGGATGCCACGAGAAAGCTGGCATCACACACAAACACGCCCGCACACACACACACACACACACACACTTTAAAAAAAAAACCATCTCGTGCCAAAACAGTGAGTCCCTGCTGGAAGCTACTTGGTGCTCTGGGAATTAGAAATCCCACAATTAAACATATGGGCATTAAGATAATTGTCAGTTGTTGTGCTGTCATGTGTGTGTGCATGTACATGTGTGTGTGTGGTAGACAGATGGATAGGATTCAGCAAAGAACACACAGACACACACACACACACACACACATGCACCCATACAGTATTTCCCTGAAACCCACATGAAAAACAAGGAGACACAATTTGGAGCCAAAAAAAGAAACTGTAAATATACATGTCAGACATGCAGATATGAACCTGTACTGAAACACACAATCACACACGAACACACACACTGGTGAAAACAGGGAGTCTGGAAAATTGGAAAAATGGAAAATTAATAATAAAAAGAAAAGCACTGATGGGAATGATGCATGTGAGATTGGAGAGATAGGAGCGATGGGGATCTTCAGTGTATTAGAAAGGGTGAGGATGCCCTCAACAGGCCAAAGACAGAACTACAACATCTCAGGAAAGAATGGAAGGAAGAGTTCATTACGATTACAGTGTTTGTTTCATGAAAAGTGAAATGATACCATAAAAATTCCTAATATAAACAGACAATAGAAATGAAATAAGTACTCTAATTAGTAATAAATTAAAGTAATAAAAGTCTTTTCCCAAATCTTATCCCATTACCTCGGTGGGTTGTCCATGACCTGGGGGATTTTAAGAGGGTAAATGAAATTCATACATTTGCTTCATATAAATATCCATACTAAAGGATTTTTAAAACTCTTGTTAGAAACTGATAAAAACTCAGCTTAAAATAAAGAAATTAGTGTGTGGACTAGTGCTTACTGACTTTCAAGTGACATGTAGTAATGTTTAGTATTTTTCTTATGGTCAGAAAGTCATGCAAAATAACCAAAGCCATCAGTGAACTGATCTGATTAAAAGGATATTGCCTGTGTAACAAAGCCACAGAAATCCATTGTTGTCCAAAAACTGTTGAAAACACATCAGTGTTGCAGATGTTGCACTTGGTGACATGTTCCTTATTATAATGAACACACACACGGACTCAACATAAGCCATCCTGCTGCCAAATTCAACAGGGTGTGCTAATCCGCCTTTAGAAGTAGTCCCCAGTAACCTTGTATGATTTACCTGTTTAAAAACTACAGAGTGTTTTTTTGTTGTCCGTGGGGCTCTTTTCTCCTTTCTCTGTCTCCTCACCCCTCAACTGGTTGAGGTAGATGGCTGATCCTGGTTCAGTAGGAGGTCTCATCATGTTAAAAGACTTCTTACTTTCCACTGTTGCCAAGTGCTTGCTCATAGGAAAGACTGTCTCTCTTTAATATTATAGTCGTTGCCTTTCAATGTGAAGTGGCTGAAGGCAAGTGTTTTTTAAAGTGGCAGTGTATAACTTAAATTTAATTAATTAAAGTGACAGACATATATATCGTTGTTTTTAATCAAGGTCAAACTCCTTTAAATTCAGAAGGCTCATGAGATCAAAACCCTACTGGTAAAGAAAACCTCCACAGAAATGACAAAAGTTAAGACATTCTACAAAAGAACCTGGAGAACATCAGAGTAGGCCAATGCTCAGATTACATCTGGATTTAGAACTGGAAGATGCTTTGTTTTGCAGTCCTGACTGTAGACAGAATCAGAGCAGCTGTTCGTTGGCATGAAACTCTCCCTCACGCCTTTCCTCTCTGTTCTCCAGGTGGGCTCTCACAGAGAAGACGGCGGCAGCGTGGGTGGTTTGCGTGGAGGACATTCGATGGGGGGTCAGGTGCCGGTTCCTCAGCTGCCGGTTCAGTCAGCCACCTCGCCGGACCTCAGCCAGCCTGACCCGTACCGTGGTGAGACCCTACACACTCAAAGATAAATTACAAAAACGCTGCATCTGCCAGTGTCCCCAGATGAATGTTCCCTGGCTCACACTGAAGCATAAACCTGTTTCTCAACATCAAGTGTTTATATGGAAAAAAATCGCTTCGATTCAAACGTACGCAGAAGAAAGAAAGAAAGTACTGGTATTCTCGACTGTGTCTTTCTTTTTACCAGATGTTTCATTTCATAAATAAGAACAATGTCCAGATAAAGAAACAAAGATGCAGTGATGGACAAACAGTACCAACATCTGCCACTGCTTCGTGTAGGCAGAGGAATCTCACATCAAGGGTTTGTTCATGTGCAAGCACAAGAAAGGAGTGTTTCTGGGCCTGTATGATGATAATAAAAAAGTAAGCAAAGACAATGGACAAACATGATTTAAAACAATACAACGATCCAAGAAAGAGTAAAGGCAGCATCTCTCAAGTAGATGATAATTAGTAGGAAGAAGGAGGAGAAGAAATTGTCCAATTAATCAAGTAATCTAAAAAAAGAAAGAAGAAGAAGTAAACAAACAGAAGAGAGAAAATAGGAGGTCTGGAAGTTAATCCCAACACAGGACAACCAAAAAAGTGCAACCAGAAAACTTACAGAAGAAGAAAAAGAAACTGGAGATAAAATTGAGGAAGAGAAAACTGGGAAAACTTTACCTGGGTCAGGTTCAGAATGCTGCGAAGAATTTCATCGCCCGAGCAGGCTAAACAAATACACCGTACGTGTGATATGAATATGCAGGAGGGAAATGTGTATATGAGTGCGCTGTGTAGCAAATTAGCCCTGTGCTCAATTTTAAAGGCTGAAAATGACTCTGCTGGCAGCAAAGTTCAGCCAGCGCCGACCACAGCCAAGTGTGTAATGAGGTGAGAGGGAGAAAACACACATACACACACTCTGGCAGAAGAAGAAGAAGCTATTACTCCTTACTTCTGCATCCGTTCATAACTCATACACACACACAGGGCTGAGGGTGTGTGGAGGCTGTAAATAAAGGCTATTAAAATGGATTTGGCAGCAAGCGCACAATTATAGTGGCAGACCTGTGGCTTCCTCCTCTGTCTTCTTCTCAACTTCAAAACAATTATTAACTTTAATAGTTATGTTATATACAATATTGATGGTATATTGCGCACATACTTATGCAATATTTATGGTATTAGCTCAACAAACTGGGTAATGTTATTTCAGTGTATAACATGTGCTGATACGTGGATTTCTATATTATTAATATAATTTTAATAGTCAGTTCTCCCAAATTAAACACGGCTTTCAAACAAACACAATCCATTTGGACAAAAGGACAGATTTGGAAAATAAGGACTTATGTCAGTCTTTGCAGTTGTGATTCAGAGTTTTAAACATGTCACGCATCACAGATTCATTTCAGCCATTATTTATTTAAGCCATGAGGTTGCACATATAGGCCTGCAAAATGCCAACAGAAGAGTGTAGCCTGGTTCTCTGAAGCTTACATGCAACAGCCTGTGTTCATAATGTTTCATATTCACTTTTGCTATATAGTTTTACAGCCAAATACAGTTTCTGTTGTCAATAAAGACGAGTATGAAACATTCACTAAAGCGCAGCCCATACAAACTACATATTAACAGTTACAACTTAAGTGCAGAGAAACTTCAAACATGAGCTGCTGCTCTGCATTTCTAAAATCCTGATTAAATTAGGCAGTTTTGTCTAGCAAAAAAACAGCACAAGCATAAGTTACGTACAAATGCTGTACTGCAGTATATATATATATTTATGTGAAATTACCAATTAGAAAGAATGTTGGAAGTGACCGAATGTTTGTTTCCTCTCACACAATCATTTATGTCTATGTCAGCTGCCCTAAGATCACCAGAACGCACCGATAATGGTCCTCTCTGTTGCTATCTAACTGATAATGATAGTAATTTCATTTCATTTTTTTTCAAAAATGTATAACAACAAGTAACAACAGAAATAATTTTTGACAACATAGAATTGAATTAAACAGGAAAACCACAAATTCATGACCAAAAAGGTGTAGAGTGAAGCCTTAGACTATTATATCTTCCCTTTTTCCAGAGAATATTCTAAACTAGAACAGTTTTCTAGCTGGATTTTATAAAAACAAAGACCAAAGAATGTAATAAATGAAGAATAAATAATAACTAATGTTTCAAAAACAGTGATATGAATTGGAGTAGAAGTGGAGAGCGGCACCTTATTGAGAGCTTATGGTGCAGGGCTGGCAACTGTGTTCTATAGAAAGTAGCTTTGATTTGTCCAAAACATTGCTAGATTTGTTGATAAGTACTTAAAAAAACCACAGTATCAGAAATAATAACTGCAATAATTAAAATAGATAATAGTAGGAGAACACAAAAGAAGTATATACTGGGGTTTGCTACTAAATACTAGGAAATAGCTGTAAATATATAACAACTTTGGCAAAAAAAAAAAAAAAACTCTGTTCATGTAGCAGCACATTGTTCAGAATAAGAGCCTGCTGGACAAAGGACACTTTGAGGACCTTTAGTCAGTTTCAGATTTCATTTGTGCGGTGCATTGTGCTGTAGCACTTTGTTAACACCACACAGCTTTCCAGTGTTAACACACTTCAGACTTAACCTCTGCTCACAGCTTTTGAGAACGCCAAGCGGTAAAGGAAGCTAGAACACGAGGGAAGGACGTGAGTAAGACAAAAGAAACAGCCCTGAGAAGAAGCCTTAATTAACATGGAGGTGCGTCCTCAAATTTCGCGTTTGTCTCCGGCGGCGTCACTTTGTGACTGCGTGTTATCAATCAGCCATTCAGAAGCACAAAGTCACTTTTCACAGTTTAACGTCTATTTCGCTGCAGCTATTTATGCACAAACACACAGTCGATTGTATGTAAAGAGACACACACACACAAACACACCAACCAAACACGGGCCGTCACTCAAAGCTGCTCACAAAATGCCTCCAGTCAGGCAGACGGGGATTCAAAATGGCCGACAGTTGGCTGGCGTGTGTGTGTGTTTGTGTGTTAGTGTGTGTGTGTGTGTACGGGGTGAGGGGAACACAGTGCTCGAGTGTTTTGTGTTGACTGAGATGCTGGCAGCGTCCCAGTGACGGATCCATACAGACGTCAAATAAAGACTGCACTGTTCAGCTGAGGAGAGACACAGTCAGAGGGTAGAGAGGCTGTACGACTGCACCACGACTCTCCAGTGGCGCCATCTTGGAGGTTGACTAGAGAATTAATAGGGTTCAACCAGGACTGATGCTGCATTCATGTTGGAAGCCTGTGAAGACGAGGAACACCATCTGAAATGCTAACCTAAATGAGCTGTTTTTAACCCAACAAGTGAAACCAAATATAGATACAAAGTGTCAGTTTCGGTTTTTTTAATCAACATATCAGACATTATATCAGGTTCATCAAACTGTTACATATAGAGTACACTTTCTCATATCTCCACCTCTACTATAATACCCATCCAGCTCTTGTTACAGTGCTCTGTAAAATATCATGTAAATGCTGCATAATGGTTACACGGCATGTAACCATTACACTTCAAATTTATAGCAGATGCTTCTATTTAAAATTAAACATTTTATCACAAAAGCAGCAGATATCGGAACAGTTTTTTACTTTTTACACACGTTTAACGTGATAGTTTTAATCTCCACATGAATGTCAATACTTTTTAAAACTGAGAACAAACCATGAATGTCAAAATCTGGTAAAAGTATTGACTTTAAACAGGACTGTAAGTACATTTCATTTCATGGGTCCCTGTGTTTTCTTGCTTGTAATAGAAACAGCTCGTTTTCAGCAAATATTAGTCCCGTGCTGCGGTGGCACCTTGTGTTTATGTTAAAGTTAAGCATGTTAAGAGGATGGCTGGTTATTAAAACAAGCCTTACACTTACTTACACTTAAAAAAGGTGGAAGAATCAACGTCTGTGGGTTTAGATTATTATCCTAAAATGAGCTGTAAATAAATAAATGAATAAAATCTTGTCAAGCAAAGAAATGCTATTCCATGCAAGAGATTACCCCTAAAATTATGATTTCATATAACAAAGTTCACTATTCCCTTCACAAACTGGCACATTCTGGCTCTTTCTGGCAACCAATCATTTATTTATTCTGCCAGCTGTATACCTGTGTACCGGGCTCATATGCGTTTACCTGTTTGCACCTTTTAACCCCTCCCATCTTCTCATTTCTTCTCCTGCAGCTCTGTCCGGAGGCCTTCAGGGCCAGAGCACCTCCTCCGTAAGCTCGGAGATCAAGTCTGAGGACGAAGGAGACGAGAACCTCCTGCAGGACTCGAAGCCCCTGGACACCAAGAAAGAGGACCCCGACAGCAAGGAGCTCAAATCTATTGAGAGGTCAAGATCTAGGTAACCCCGCCAACCTCTTAGGCGTTCGCTTCCATCAAAACCCTCAGCTGGGCTGGGACACGCGTTTTCCCAAAACACCTCAGCGCTCGGAGACCTCTCTGGTTCCTTGTGTCATTGATAAAGAGCAAGGCAAAAATAGAGCATGCTGAAATTATAAACCACGATGTGACCAATATGGGATAAAGCAGAAGTAATAAAATGCTCAAATAGCAGATTTCAAGGGGGAAAAAACTAGCTAGATACATGAAAAATCAATGTGAAGAATTCTTATTTGTGTTTTATTATATCTTTTTACCTTAAATAATTGACTTCCCCTAAATATTTACTTAATTTAAAGTATTTTTCTCACTTTTTGGAAAAGGACCACAGAGAAGGACTTAAAGCTTTGAGTGTTTTGGGAACCAGCCTCTGGACTTTGATGAAGTGACCAAGTGTGTTGAGAAGCAGCTAAATATTTCAGTAAACAACGAGACTTTGTGTACAGAGTCCGTGTTCACCTGGCATCTCCCTTTTTAACTGAGCTGCTGGTCAAGTTACGGCGCTGTTGAGGGAGGAACAGAGGTTCCTGGTGGACATGCAGCTCCTGTTTGATCCCGTCAGTCTCTCCATGGTCTTGAGCCTGGTTTTAACTGTTTCTCACACACCAGAGTAGAGCCCGCAGTCAATATTCTCAAAGAAGTGTTGTCTCGCTGTGTCAGGGTCGGGAAATCAACTGCAATGAAAACACTTATGGATATTCTTGCTGTTGGCGAGAAAGCTTAATGTTTTAAAGGTGTGAAACCTACTCATTATGAATGTAAACACTTAAGCAAGCAAAATATGAAGTGATAGAAAGTGTTTGGTTTTTTTTCCCGTCCTGGATACAGTGGAGCAGCCTTCAGCCCTCCAAAGATAAACAAGCTGTTTATTGTGGTTTCTTTTCACCTGGAGGACGACTCAATTGGAAACATTTGGATCCTAAACCCAGAAATTTGTACATGATGGTGGCGGTCATGTTGATAATTATGAGGTTGATGATACTGAAGGTTTTTGAAGATGAAGATGAGGAACATAATACTTGTTTTTTTTTTAACTGATGCTTTTTTACAGGGTTTGGGAACATATTGTCATGTGATCCAGCAGGAAGGCACACATTTGTATAACTTCTTAACTCAAGCTACCATAAAAGTAGAATTTCTACCAGCAGGGTTGTGCAGTCTGATTATTCGGTGCATCTTTGCAGAGGAATTGCACGGATTGCCTACTTAAAAAAACTATATATATATCTGATTGTCTTTCTTGTCATAAACTAAGCACTCTTTCTTATTATCTTCTTATAAACTCGCTCACTCTCATGTTGTCAGCAGAATGCAGCATGGCACATGATTAACAGCAGTGAGTGACCCAGTGTCCTGAAAGGGTTCAAAGTGACAGAAAGCAGAAGGCAGAGATTTGTGAAAACGCCCTTTAGCCCTAAGTTGAAGTGACCAGCTTTGTATCCAGGCAACCATATGCACAACTAATCACGTGATCACAAGAGTTAAAAAAAATCTGTGGTAAAAGTTGTTATTATTTTGACTGTTATTGCACCCCAGAAGATTATCAGACACCCCCTACTAACCACACCTCTGTGTCTGGCTCCTCAGCTCATTGAGACTAGCACCTTGTGGATGTTTTCATTATATACCAAAACACGCTCTCCAAATTTGACAGTCTGTTTAAGCCACAGATTTTCCCATGTCTACCTGTTGTTGTGCTGTGACACATCAGAGTCACTCCCCATGTACAGTGTTGCCTGCTTTTTCAGTCCCTGAAGGGAAACTCAAACTTTATTCAGTTTGTATTTAAGATGTGAGTTGTTTCTAGCCTAACAAACCTGAGTTATAGATATTTTTCAAAGGTAAAAATGCTTAAACAATCACGAGGACGCTAAGAGACTTGTCAGTCTCATAACCACTGCAGAGATCAAGTGGAATAAGGCATTTTTGTTTTGCTGTTAACCACCAAATAAACTAGCTTAGCTAGTGACAGCTAGTTAGAAAATATCCAGGCCTGGAATATTCCAGGCTTTGATATTATATACATTGTATGTTATGTATCTAGTTATTATGGATTGATTCTAGATACATAAAACATCTTGAAGACTAAAAGAGCCTTCACTGTCACTCTGTTGAAGAGATGCTGTATATTTCAACTTTGAACAAACAGTGTTACAATACTGTAGTATACAGTGTGTGCTGTAAAACACAAATACCTTCTGATGAGTTACCAAAAGTGATATGGAAGTAGCATGATCAGCTGATCCCAGTGCTGAGTGGGAGAGTTAATCTAGTTAGTGCTGCTGTGCAAACAGCAGTCTGTGTGCATGCTGCTGAAGAAAGTCTCTCCCACCAGCACTGCGTCAGATTGATTTCTATTATTACTGTGATGCAAGTGAGCCACTATTATTAGCTTTTTTATGTTTTTACCTAGTGGATTTAAGAGGGCAAGCAAAGTAAACAGAGTTCCATATCAGCAATTTATTTCTGTTTTTTCCATGTAAGTCTTCTTTATTTCAAGAATTATCTTCAAACTGCTGCTTGATGTGACCCCACATCAAGTAGAGAATATGTGACAAAGTAAATAAAAAACAGAGTAGCCCTTGAAACTGCCAGAATGCAGCCCAGCATGGTGTCTGTTCCCAAACCCTGCTGTTGTTGTAACCTTGCTTTTGCAAACCTGCAGCACTGTAGGTTTGTATTAAAACGAGACAGGTATGCAAACACCACCTTCATCTTCAAATCCTCCCCCTCGCTCTCCTGTTCTCCCACCTTCATCCCCTGCTTCCTCTTCCATTTCTCGTCCTTGTCTTCATCGTTGGTCTCTGTAGCAACAATGACGATGAGGACCTGACTCCAGAGCAGAAGATGGAGAGAGAGAGGGAGCGAAGGATGGCCAACAACGCACGGGAGCGTCTTCGCGTCCGCGACATCAACGAAGCATTCAAGGAGCTCGGCAGGATGGTCCAGCTGCACCTGAAAAGCGACAAACCTCAGACAAAGTTGCTGATCCTGCACCAGGCCGTGGCTGTCATCCTCAGTCTGGAACAACAAGTCCGAGGTTGGTTTCAAGTGAAGCACTGCATTACAGCACGTACAATTGCCTTGTATGTATTTTAGGAAATAGAGTGGTAATAAAATATGGACATAACTTCCAGATCTGAAAAGTGAAGCCAATGAGGAAGTCATTTAAACCTGTGTTAAAGTGTATTAGAAAACCTGCCTTCAGCTCGCTTGCTCTGTGATCTCATTAATGACTTTCCTGATGAGTTTATGGTCCCATTGACTGTAATTTAATTTGTATAAAGCAGATAAGAAGTTTTCATTTATTCCCGTCAAACAACCTGAAAATAAACAAATAAAACTGTCAGTGACCTTAAACCCTCTTCTTAAAAGATATAACTGCTTTCATATATATGTCTTATTCACAACAAATAGCATGAAAAACTACTAACTAACTAGAGGCCTTTTTGGAAAGAAACAGAACTGAAAACATGCTTGAAAATGGCTGTCTGAGAGAACTGTGTTACTTCTTGGTTTAAAAAAAAGGCAAAAGAAATATGTTTTAAGCAGTTTACCATGATTGAATTAGGCTTCAACCATATCCCAGTTACAAATATAAGGTTTCTAAAAAAAAGTCAATTTTGAGGTTTTCTGTCTAAAATGTTCCCTGAGATATCCAGATGTTTCCGTCAGATAAAAGCACGATTTGATTCTGACTTTAAACCTGCAGGTTTAGGTGATAACACATATACATGTAGTGTCCCAGGGTCTCCAGGAGAGGGCAGTAGTAGCACCTGTTGAATGTGTTCTTCTAGACCGTAGTTTTGGGTTCTTGCCATCAGTCTGTGGGGATCGATGAATCCAGCTGAAGGAGAAACCTCACTGAGTAATGGACATAAGAGAAAACACCTGAAAACCATTCTCTGTCTCCTTCTGTCCAGAGCGAAACCTGAACCCAAAGGCGGCCTGTCTGAAGCGCCGCGAGGAGGAGAAGGTCACCGTGACATCAGACGGGACTCCCCTCTCACTGGCCGCAGCGCACCACTCCGCCGCCACCATGGGTGATGGGCCGAACCCCATGGGACAAATGTAAAACGCAGCAACATCTCCTCCCCCCTGAATGGTCAGAAGATTTCACTTATAAACTAATCTGCTGTTGTACCTTTAACTCAAACCAGAGAATCAGTCATTCAAAAAAACAGTGCAAAAATATAATTGAAAGAATCTCATCACAAATCACAAGCAGAAAAAACATGCATGCAGTGACGATAATTTAAGCTCAGTAGTGTGAAGTCAATTTTTGTGTTTTGGCTTTTAGTTAATAAATTGGAAGTTTCTGTTTTTAGGGCTGTCTCCACGCATGGCAAGTTATAATTTGTTCATCACATGCCTGCCATTACTTCATGTGCTGTCTGTGTACTTTTTAACTATTTCAAACATTACAATACAACATGAGAAATCTCTTTGTCCTCACACCACATTAGAAATATAACATTAGTTTTAATGGGATCGATACAGTGAACTGGTCAACAATAAGATCACCGTTTAAGATCTGCTGGTTTCCCAGAATAAAAGCTGTAAAATCTAATATGTCCACACTGAATCATTACTTATACTGGATTATTAGCAGATCTCTTTATTGGTTGAAATTCTGCTGTTTTTGGGAATTTATTTTTAAAGACTACACCCAAACAGTAAGTTTATTCTGCGTGTGCAGAATAGAATAGAGCTGAGTCAGGACCACTATAGATGTTCCATCTCCAGTCATTTAGTTTGATGGCATGACTGTGCTCTGGGACTACGCCACCCTTATGTGTGCAAACCTGGAGGTAGGAAAAGCAGATCACAGCACAATAATTTAGTCAGATGCAGCAGGAAAAGAGGAGCTGGGTTGCAAAGTGGCTTGTAGATCTGCATTATCTGTGTGGGCAGGCTAACACAGCGTAAATAGAATAACCTTTATGATATTTGCTAATTGGGCATGTTTGAAGGGTATGAGCTTATGTGGGCTGCTAGGAATGTGGCTGAGTGTGATTACTCGATTTTATGAGCTTTAATTTAAAAACAAAATAATCAGGCTGAGATTGAAATAAATTGGTTCCTGAACTGCACTCACATATTTTTTATATTTTGGTTTTTATATTATTAATTTTCAGATGGCAAAAAGCAGAATTGTTGTTTAAAAGGTTACAACTTACACAGACAGCATGTGAATCAAATCTCCCATTATTTGACTGAATTTGAAGAACAGAGCATATTTAGGCTGACTAAAAACAGAAGCCAAGCACATGAGAGAGTTTCTGTCTGGTCTGGGTACACATTAACAACAGATTGGCAGTAAGTGCGATTTTTAATGTGTGATTGTGTGTTTGTCACTGTTTTTGAATTGGACCTGTGTCGTACAGTCGCATTGCTTTTGTGTTTGCATGTTTTAATGTGTAAGTGAGCTTCTTTACTGATGTTCTGTAGCCTTGAAGTAGTAAAGGTGTTTGATGAGGAGGAGGCGTCACCTAAGACAAAACCACAGTTTCTCTGCAAAGAATGTGCAGTGAAGGAAATAAAATAACACCTTCACTGAATTATTTATACACTTCACCTTCTTAGCACAATCATGACTCTGGTAACTTTAAGTGGGATGAACCAGATGCACCAAAACATTTATGTGTATTATTGTCAGTGTATAGTATCTATCGTTGAATATAGTAGGCTAAGAATACTTGCATGAATATATTAAACTCTGACTTCCTCCTTGTTTTACATTTCTGATCATTAACTATGAGTTGAGCTCCTTTGGCCTCTGTTTATTCCCAGTAAACTTTCCAAAAAATTATGTAAAGAAAATGTATAATAACGTATTTATGAACTGGAAACTTGTTTCTATTAATTAAACTCTGACATCCAGAAGTCAGTGTATGAATTCTATAAAAACTCCCCTCTTTGAGTGACATCTGTAAGTTTTCAAACATTTGTTGCTGCTCGGCAATAACTAAGAGCCTTGGACATTGGACTTGCTATTGTCATTCAGATTCAGATAGGCTCAGGGAAAAATGCACAAAAGCTATCTGGCAAAAAGCTTTTCCCACAGAATCAAATACTGCTGTTCTCTCCAATATTGCTACCACTGCAAGATTATGCACATTGTTTCCATTAGCACCTGTGCCTTGAAGCGGCAGCAACATTGCACCACAACAGTTGCCTTTAAAAGAGTGATCTGAGAGGTCTGCAGTAGGAGGTTTGAGAGGAGGTGGATAAATTTCTCAGTCAGGAGGATAAAGTTCACATTTTATGCACATTCATTTCCGTTTGAACTGCTTTTTACTTTCGCTTACTGCTTAGTAGACACCAAAATTACCTGGTTAGGTTAATAAAAATTCAACTTTGAGAGCATTAACCCTTCGCACTGAAAGACTGCGCTTTGGCATTGGGCTTAATGCCACGTGGCTATCGTGGCTCAAGAGTTGGCAGTTCGTCTTTTAATCAGAAGGTTGCGGTTCGAGCCCTGGCTCGGACAGTCTCGGTCGTTGTGTCCTTGGGCAAGACACTTCACACGTTGCCTACTGGTGGTGGTCAGAGGGCCCGGTGGCGCCAGTGTCCGGCAGCCTCGCCTCTGTCAGAAGCGCCCCAGGGCAGCTGTGGCTACAATGTAGCTTGGCATCGCCAGTGTGTGTGAATGGGTGGATGACTGAATGTAGTGTAAAGTGCTTTGGGGTCCTTAGGGACTAAGTAAAGCGCTATACAAATACAGGCCATTTACCATTTAATAATACACAGTATGTGTTGGGAGTCATCCCAGTCTCACTAGTGCCATCAGTTTGTTGAATCACGGTACCTGCACCTGATGCATAGCTTTAAGGTTGCAGCAGCTTTGACAAAACTGCAGTATTTGACATCCTGGGAATAAAAATTTCTGGGTGGTCCAGAATGAATCATATTAGTCATAATCATCAAAATATGTACTTTTACTAAAAGTAGTATTCTCTGGTCTTTCCTCTGATATCAGTATTGGCTTATTTGTCTGTTTTTTTCCTTCATTGTGTCTCCAGGTCCAAGGTGCCAGAGTTCATCAAGATGATGAGTGACCACTTCCTCTGAAGGCATTTCCATGACAACCTGGCAATCGATCAAAACTGTTGTTGCTTCAGCCTGACCAATCAGTTTCTCTGGAACCCCAACCTGACCAATCAGATCAGCCTTTTTCTCTCCACTCGTCTGTCGTCTCTGACCCTCCTCTTTGTCATCGTCTCCTTCTTCTATCAAGAACACAAACTGCAGAGTCACGTTAGTTGCTTTCGTCACTTTGCATCTCCAGCTGAAGTGAACTGGATGCTTCTTTGCGGAGACCTAAAAAAATGGCCGCTGTGACATGGCTGCTATGAAGCGGCAGCTTTTGACACAAAGTGACAGCAATGGACAAGTCTTTGGAATCACACCATCGAAGAAACTTCTTCTTGTGCTACATGTTTTATCAGCATTCCCAGTTTTAAAGAACAAAAGGGTTCTATATAAATATATATAGTATATATATATAATTATATATATATATATATGAGAAAAGGAAAAAATAATAAAAAATTTATACTGCACGCGGGCAGTGAGGAGGGAAGGGGTTGGGGAGGGATGTTCAGAATGACACAAAACATATCACAAAGTGTTTAAAGAGATTTTTTGTAACAAAAGCAACATTGCGCAGCTGTTGTTGAATGCAGCTCCAGCGCATCTCTGACTGAATGGCAGTCTAACGCCACACTGTGGATGAAGCTGTGCCTGATCTCCTCTTGGATGCAAACCAGTCAGATAGATACACACGGAGAAACAAAGGAAACAAAACTAAGAAATGAGCACAGGCTGCATACTCAGACACAAACAGTAAGCAAATTTCCAACTATAAATCAAAATGAAGAAAACATTAGGACACCAAATGTGTTGCAATCATGCAGCTTTTCAGAGGTGCTTGAATTGCTGACTGATTTGAATGAAAACTTTTGCCAATGCTTGACTATCAGAGGCATCTAGAAAGAAGCAGGGCCAACAAGACGTTACGACTTCTTCCCTTTCTAATGCATTCCCTTAAAAAGTGCAAACATTTGCATTGTCAGTGTAAAAGAACCTGAACATTAGTGCTCCTTGCTGGTGCACACATTGAGTTTGTGGAGACTGCAAACTTGTGTAAAGTTATTGTGTGAACACAAATCCAAAAGCCAGGATATTTGTACCCAAATGACCCGTGTGTATCTACTGGGAGGAAGAGAGTTCTTAAGGGAATCAATCACTGAATCAGTCAATCAGCGAGTGACTCCAGAGGGACTGGGGAATATTGACGAATTACAATGGATAGACAGAAAAGAAAAATGATGCAGAAATAGGAAAACTGTACTGTTAAATGTGGCAGGAAGGAAAGGCTTTCATGGCATCCTCGTATTAGATTGTTGTTGTGGGTTCAAATTACAGAAAGAGCTGTAGAGCAAACATTCTGAATCAGTCTTTTGTCAGCTATCCAATGACAAAGTTTGAGAGTGGTATCCAGACTGTTACTGAAATCGAAGGATTGCTGAACAGATGGTTGAGGGGACGGACAGATGACAGGAAAGATTTTTCAATTGACGAAGTGGTTTAGAGCTGGCCTGATCACTGGAGTGAATTCTATTCCATGATTAGCACATTCCCTGAAGGCCTGAACTCTGAGAGTTGGTATGAAGGGGATTAAAAGCTAGAGGGAGAGAAAAGGAAAAGCAGAGAATCCACTGGTTTCAATGACTAATGACGCTGCAGGGGAAGTAAGGGAACAGTCATCAGGGCAAGGGGTGTATAATTCTTTTCAATGGTGCAAGCAGCAGTTGTGAAACCATTCCTGTGTTTGAGTCATTTGATTCCCTCATTTCCTGATTGATCTTAGCCCTAAATATCTAACCCAGCCTCCAAGTTCAGAGAGCTTGGGTAGGGGAGACTTTCCAATTGACACTTGCTGGCTGGGAACAACTCTGTGGCCTTGTGTGCATTTTGGCCTTTCGTCCATAGGCAAAAGTAGTTTTCACAACTTACCTTTTCCTATAAGGATAAAGACGTTAAGAAACTATTTGCAGTGCTGATGTGGCGGATAGGGAAAGCAGAGGTTTTGTGGCTTGTGACGTTAGTGCTTCCAATTGGCGTTTAGGGGTAGCCTGTTGGTTTGGCATGCACTTGACAGTGCTTCAGTTGTGGATGCAATCTTTTAAACAGTGTGTATGGGGTTGGGGGAGGGAGGAGGGGATGACAATGAAAAATTGAGCTGTTTTGCCAGACTTGGTGTTACATTGATGACTGCCAGCATTTTGAATAGCTTTTAGATTAGATCAGGAGGCCTGTTTGAAACAATGACCACCCAGATTCCCTGACCGGACCGGGGAAAACTGCACACCGAAGTAGCAGTTTTAGCACCTGGTCATGTTCCAACATAACAACTCTGTCACAGCACAGTTGGTGCTTCTGCACCAGAGAAACAAATATGAGCCGACTCTGGCTTGTATCTGCAACTACCAGAATGAGGAAGGTTTCAGGTTTTACCGGTTTTATCTTTAGCATTAGCTACAATTAGCTGCACTTAACAGCTTTGAGGCTGTTAAGTGCAGCTAATTGCTGCTAATTCCAGTTTGAAAGTCCAACCAATAATATGTTACTTTACTCTGTACTCAAAGTGTGTTCAGTTCTATGCCATGTTTCTTGATTTGATAGTAGTAGATGATAAAAGGAACAGGAATAATCATGATGTCGAAGGTTATGACCACCTAAGTGAGAATTGGAATTAGTAGATAAATCAAGGCTACTGAGAATATCTGCAAGAATTGTGGCGTAAGTCTGGAAGTCCCCCTTCACACCAGTTTGAACCACGGTTTGAACCCCTCTAAGTCCAGGCCTATGTTTAATCCCCAGTCCCAGTGCTCTGCTGACCCTAGCCTTATGAGCCCTGAACTAGAGTCTATAGCCCCTCTTCCCAGCCTCTTGCCCCACTTAAGCGGTCCCACAGATGCAATTTGAACATTCACACTTCTACCAATGTGCCTTTTTAGAGTTCATATCATTCGAGTTGCCAGAGGAGGACATTTACCTGGTCTTTTAATAGGATGCAAGCTTAGGGAAACCTGTTCTTAGTCGTTAGGTTCTATGCAGTCAGGTTTTTTACCAGACCTGGGAATTTAAAAAAAGCTAAAAAGGAAAAAAAAAAGTATTTTTTGGATAAAAAAAAAAAAAACTAAACTGTATTTAATGTACTGTACGCTTATATGTAAGTAGACAGCGTGTTCTGGCTTCAAGCCAATGGGACAGATGCTTGATTTAGCAAGACTACCCCCCATCCCAGTCCTCCCCATCCCCCAAAGTCCTCTATAACTCCAGCCCCACTTTCCTGTTCCGAGCCCCAACCCTGTTTCCACGGTGAACAACGCGTCTCTTCTTGTATTATAGCTTATCAGCTTTTTATCAATATTTGATCGGCTTGTCCATGAGCCAATGTAGTCTTCAGTACAAAGTGTGTGGTTGTATGTTGTTAAACTAATTTTCTTTTTTGTTCCCCCTCCCTCTCTCTTTCTCTCTTGCTCTCTTTTATAAGAAGAATCTTTTCTCTTATTACTTTTTTTTGTCTGTTCTGGTTTACATGTCTATTACAGAAAATGTAAAAAACAAAAAAAAAAGACAAACACAAAAAAACACAATTCGCTATCTGGCAGCATTGTTAACTGTCGGTGGTCATTTTGACGCGGTTAAAATTCTACCCAATCAACAGGAAGGCACGGAAACTGGAAAAGAATCTATTTGAATAAATCAATCTATATATAAATGTACAAAAAATATATACAATATATAACGAGGGTGCCGTTTTCTGTTATTTTTTTAATTTTCCGTTGCAAAGGGAGTGTTTGCTTGGCAAGGAGTTCTTTTCTCAAAGACTGAACTGGCGGAAGTTGGCGAGGCCCCTCAGTGTTATAAATTTTCAACTGACTTCGTTGTATTCTCCGTTGTTGCCACCCTCTGACTAGTACGGCACCCTGCGCAGGACAAAATGGGACCGGAGTTCCATCAGCTCCATTCACTGCTATCTATCCAAGGCAACAACAACACACAGACATTTGTAAATTGTATGCAACAAAATGGCAAACTTTACCATTATTTTGAAATTGTGTATGTAAAAGTTATATTTTTACATGTAGACTGTTGTTATTTTGTGTTTTAGAAATATGTTGTATTGGTTTTTTTCTTTTGTTAAAAGATGAAAAAGTAAAATTCAGTGTGTGTTGAAAAAATGTGTCACATTGAAAATGTAGTGAGGTCAAAAGTTCAGAAATCAGTTTTTTTAATTATTATTTTTCAATATTATGTTTATATCTGTGGGGGGCATTTTTGAGGGTTAGAGGGAGGAATCAGAAATCATGAAAGGGATATGACATTAATTCTCCATGCCTCATGACATTACATTTTTAATTGTATTTTTTCGCAGAGATGTGTGTAAATAGCCATCAGCCATTTTCTGTGGGGTGAAGATTTGCCAGTGAGACACGATGATCATGATGATGAACTTGTTTTGATTTTTCAGTGCGGTCGTATTCGTCCGGTTACAGTAGCCAGGTGCCAAGTTTTTGTTTCGATCAGTGGTGCTCTGTACTGTTTGTGGTTTTGGTTGGCAACATCTGAAGTGTAACTCAAACTGTCGTCTCCGCTTGCACCAAGCATCACTTGTATCAGAGCCGATGTTAGTCATTTATTTTGCGCGATTTAAGGAATTTTTTTAAAATTTCTTTAAAAAAAAAAATAAATTCAAATTTTTGCAATAACAAAAGAATTGAAAATCTGAAACATAAGCGATGATGAAATCTTGACTGAGGTACCCAAAGAGTGTTTACAAATGCATTGATTTTGTCGCCAGGTTGCGAGCCAGCTCTGACTGCTGTGCATTTATTTTCCTTATGATGGCATATAAATGTGGATGGAAAAAAAAGATCCTCAACACCTGATTCAAGATTAACGGGAACATTTTGTTTAGAGATTGGAGCTTTGCTAAAGCTCCGGTTACACGGGACTAAAGACTGGCTGGCAATTCCCTGGCAACCACAGATCACTAAGAAAAAATGTGTATTCCCCAACCAGTTGAAAGTGGTTGCTCAAGAGTTCTTGCATTTGCTAGGGAAAACTGGTTGCAAAGAGCTTTATGGTGTTGCACTGAAAACCTTGTAATTGCGTTGGTTGCTAGCAGATTACAGTGGTAGTTGTAGTTTACATGATCCACGATGTGGACTCACCAGCTACTTGCCCAATGGTAGTAAAACTGTGGAAAGTGCAATGCAAACAACAGCTATGTGAATTTATAGTAAAATTTGAGCATTTTAGAAAAATAATGTTGGCTGCAGAGGTTAAGCATAACTTTTGCAAGTTTCACTATGATTTGTCCACATCGTCCATGCAAATTGCAGACAACCATGACAATCTATTCAGGTCAGTTGAATTTTATTTATATTGCACCAAATCACAACAACAGTTGAGTCAAGGCACTGTAGCGACTGAAGCAATCATAAGGAGGTTTTTTTGTACAGCGCCCTCTTTGCGATCAATTGTAATTAACAGCTGTCAGCAACCACTTTGCTTATCGATCAGAGGTTGCCAGGTTGCCAACCGGACTTTGAGGCCAGTGTGACTGAGGCCTAATATAAAGAAGCAGGTCATCAGCAAATAATCGTATCAGCTATTTCCCCAAAAAGAACTCAGATGATGTGCAAGGCAGTTTCAGTCATTTGTTTCTAGTGTTTGCCATTGAAATTGAGCTTTTTGTCAGCAGGAAAAGCTACTCAGAATTGGACCTAGGTTAAACACAAGGATTGAATCTGTCAGTGCAAGTGCTACATGTATTTTTTAAGTAATGTTATTTTTGCGATGCTTCATTTCATTTTTTCTCTTTGTTGTATAATCAAGTCATCTCCAGAATTACAGTACCTTCATTTTTTGTTACCCCTGGTGTTCTTATTAGCCAAAATGTTAACATTTTTGTTTCTTTTTCCTCCTTGTTGTACATACACACCTCATTTCTCTTTTTCAGTGACTGTGCCATGAGCTTTGTAATCTGTTACTCTGTACCAGTTTTACTGCAATAATGAGTTGAATTCAAAATGGCCACTCCTGTCCTTTGTTTTTCCAGGAAACTTTTTTCTATTTTCTCACAACTCTAAGGCTAAGCGAGTATTTGGGTATATTCCACAGATGAGCACTTGCCAAGATCAGTAGCACAATAAATTTGGTATATTTGTATCATAGAAAAATGCAGTTTCAAAAGAATTTTAAAAAAAATATACTCAACATTTTTCCAGACGACTTCCTGCATAACTTATCATAAATGAAAATAACAAATGAACAATCAGTTTTTCCACTGCCAGAAAGAGTACATTTATAATTCCTCACAATATTTATGATAATTTCTTTATGCTGTCTTATCAGTTTCATATACATAAATCAGTGTAGTTGTCTTACTAAACCCACACTAGTATTTTAGCTGGTTGCGTTGTGCTGATGAAGGCACATAAAGGTTATTTCACATTTCAATAGGGCCTATATGAAGAAAAGGGGCGCACAGCCAAGAGATTTTCTAATTTCTGAGACAATCTGAAGTAAATCTCTTTCAGACAGCGATAGTTTAGTGTTCAGTGCTATGAGAAGAAAATCAAAAGATTTCTGTCAATTCCAGATTATTTGCTCATAGTTGAAATCACTGATGTTAAGTGCCAACTAACCATTCCTAGCACACATTTTCACACATATCCAGTAAGAAGATGGTTATCGGTTTTATCTTTGTGCATCCAAAGTGTTACCAGGTGTATGATAGTTATTGTATTTGTACAATAAGTTAGCTCTTTGTACAATGTACAATCAATAATTCTAAAAACCCCTAAATGTATGATCATTTTGATGTCATAGTGTCATCATCTTTTTTTCCATAAGAGTAAAATGTTACAGAACTAATTTGGAAACAGTCTGATTATTTATCTCCAGCAGTCATCACTCAAAGCGTTTTCGTATGTCACAAGTTACTTTTGTTGAACACAGCTGTCCCCAAGTTGTATTCGATAAGGTTTATGGTACAAAATTAATGACCTATTTGCTTATGTGCCAGGATGCTGAGTGTGTCCTGCAACCTAAAAAAAGCAATCCAGTGCATTTGTTACCGTGAATAATGAACTACAGCTTTAAACATCTTTTAATTCATAGACACTCAAATTACATTTTGGGGGTTTTGAAGTGCGGAAGTTACCCTCTGAAATAAAGTAATTGTGTAGTGTTAAAATTATACATGCTTACGGAGTTTTGGATACAGAAAAACCTTTTAACCTAGCTTAGCATAAAGAATAGAGTAGCACCATCAAAACTTACACCTTCTACCATTTTAAAGTTAGCTAGCTATCTGGTTACAATTACAGCTGAGTCAGCCAGTGTTTGCTGATAGCAGTCATGACCTTGCTCAAACCTGATGACCTCACTAAACAGACAGGACTTTTGACAAGCTGGATACAAGCATTAGCTGCAGGTCAACAAACAGCTCTTAATGCTAACTACTGCAGAAACCACAATGTCCTAATTTAACATTCCTATTGCTACACCTGCCTAATAAACACAACACAACCCAATGCTGATGACATAATGAATTATATCTGGGTGTCAGATAGTGCCATATATTTACCACCAGGCATGTGGAGAAATGTTTATTTGGGTGAAATATGCATTTAGAAAGAGCTTGGAGTTTATTGATAACTAACTCAGACCACACTTATATTTGCAATTCTCCACCAAAAACAACTGCAGTTTGTATTTTATTTATTTTTACCTGAGCCAAGTCATTATTCTAATTTACTACTTTGGTAGTAGACTGTCTATATAGACATTAAATTAAAATGTAATGTCTTTGGGTCAAAATAGAATAACTAGTACAGCTGCCTCCACATTCCTATTCCAACCTATAAATGCTCCACTCACACACAGCCCTATAGATTATTGATGACCCCTTAGCAACCTCTGGTCACTAAGGAAAAATGTGTATTCACCAACGGGTTGGTGAGTGGCTCCCGAAACCTCCTTGTAATTGCTTTGGTGGCTAACAGATTGTTAATCACCTGTAGTTACAAAGTAAAAATTGCACCTTACTGCCACAACCAACATCTTTCAAAAGGTGAACCTTTATTTCAAACTTTTTTATAAACGTTATCTGTTTACAGGTTGTATCTCTACCACTCGGTGAGCAGTTGCCAAGTGTGTACAGGCTAGTCAGCTTTTTCAGAGCAAACTAAAGGTGACCGTGGCAATCTGCTAGTGACCAAAGCAACCACAAGTGTGGTCTCAAAGAGGGTGCACCCTCTTTGAGACCACACCTGTCAGCAACCACTGGCCAACAAATTTTCCCTTGCAACCTGAGGTTCCCAAGCAGTCACGGTCTTGTATCTCGGCCTGGGTGAAATCTAAGGGATGATTTAAGGGTCTGAAACCAAGATATACTTTTTGGACCCAAAACACAGATTTTATGTATCACGGAGCATATACTACAAATATCAGGGAACTGTTTATGTGACACACAGTATGCTTTGCTTTGTAGTTTTCAGCAGTACAAACAAGCATATACAATGTTTCACATTCACCTCCTTGCTCAGTAGATCATGTTTTTCAGTATTACAATAAGTAAAGATGAATATGAGTAAACTTTGGTTTTATGTTTTTTCTTGTTGTACTTCAGTGAGGAGGCAGAGAAGATAAACTAAATTCATAAAGCACAATTGCCCTTTTGCCAGTGCTTGGGCTTTTTTCCCAGCATCTTTTGTCTTTTTCTCTCAAGCAGATTAAGCGCATCCTGTAATTGAAAAAGTTTACATCATCCATTCAAGTGTAAGGAAGGTTTTACTGAAACAGGTTTCTTTTTTTGAAGATGTGATGTTAGTGACATCGGTGAGGTATGTCCTTTCACAGCAAGAAACAAAAATTTAAAAAACATAAAAACACAGCAGTCACGTTCCTTCCTGCAAGACAAAGAAATGCAAGAGGTAAAGTGCCTGGAGTCTGTCTTTGATTGCACTTTCTGGTGTTTCTTTCATCTTTTCTTGTCTGCTTATTTGTGCTCCCTCTTGATGTTGTTACACTTGCTGTGCATGTTGTTGTTATTCCAGATCAGTGGAGATTTGGGGGAATAGGTTTTGATGTCTGTGCTGAGGGTTTTATTCTCCTTCATGCAAGCCTGACAGTCCTGCCTGCTGGTTCTCATCTTATAATGATTCAATGAGGCTCATGTTCACGACCGTTCTGTAGCAATAAATGTGCAATTTTGATAACACGGTGCTTTCAAAGCTTTTTGCTTTTTTTGTTCATAGTTTGGAAGGCGTATGACATGCAGCTGACAGCTCCTATATGTTAAACAAGCCATTGTACATTTGTACATACAAATTAACTGCTTTGCTTCTCTTCCACAGTTACCTGTAGTCCTAAAGACTAGTATACTGATATACAATGACAAACACTAGTTTCATATCAGTCACCCATTCCTTCTATAGATATTTTGCTACTATGATAGCATTATTGTCACTATGACAGTAGCTTTCCTTTTGATGAACATTTTAATGTGATTTTATATTTGTTGATTGCACAAAGTAAACTTAAATGAACAAATCACTACAAATGATAATAAAATACTAGCACATAGAGTTCCCAGTGCTAATCTGTTATTTAAAGCTTATTTACTGCAATTAACAATAATGGTTTGTTAATGTAAATCATAAAATATGATCCTGTAAAGAATAAAGCTTCTCCAGCCACTGTTTTCTTTCATGTGCAGCAAAGAGAAATATAGAAAAATGCAATAAAACAAAATGTAAAATTCTGCACTGTGATCCATAGTTACTGGAGAGAGGGTTGACATTGTTACTAACCAAAATACAGCTACAACAGTCAGAGTTTAAAAGCCAAATAACTACAATAACCATCACAGCATAACTAAATTAACAAATTGCTGTTAAAGACTTAAATTAATCATGTGTTACAGTGAAGGTTGAGAAGGAGTTTTGTTCATTTGGTTTATCCTCAGCACTTTTCCCCACCCAGGGCGTTACACTACCCGGGAGGAGGCCCTGTCTCAATGGCTAAAGACAAAAGTCTTTATGCACACTTAATACCATAGATTACATAAACGACATGACTGGCTGTATCGCTGCATGATGGACTGTGGTGTCTATACTGGCTATTTTTAGCCTGTTACTACGTAAATTTTCCAGTCTAGAGATGAAAAACATGGTTTGCACATGCACACACTGCTGCTCCTGAAACACATAAAATGCATTCCTCGTTTTCACTTTCACTTTTTTGGAATTTCACTTTAATTCATTGTGTATGTGAAGACCCCACTTGACACTAACGCTTTAAGTTTCCAGCTTGTTTAAAAAGGCCTGGAGAGGTTCTCCATCACGTCAGTTTTAGAGGAGCCAGTTGCAAAGGAGCAGGGATTTCCTCCTGAGCTGATGATGCTGATGATGCCTGAGCAATAACCTGCACTTTCAGCACCAGTCAGTGTGACGCTTTTGTTTTGACTCACTGAGGCGGTTTCATCTATTTGTGCCTACAAGCAACAGGTACTGACGTCAGTTTACCCGATGCTGCAGGGAAAGTTGTTTTGATATTAGTCAATATCCAATAAAATTTTTCATCAGGGAGAAGATCAGGGACAAAATGAAACATGACCAAAATTACACTAGTGGAATGTCTTTCATAACCAGCAGCATCTAAAGATGCAAAATGGCTCAAAACGTCTATTTTCTCAATAAATCCACATATTTTGGTTAAATGATTATCGATTAAAATAAAATGAAATAGGCAAAGTGAAAAAAAAACTTTTCTCAACAGAAACAATAAGAAGGGGGGGGGGGCATCTTAGCTGTTACTGGATTTTGTGACCTCATACTTTACAGCATGCCCTGTGGAGGTGCAGCTATAGATTAGTCATTCAGGAATTGCCATGAGCGACCTTTAGAATAGACTGAATTGATGTTGGAACTTGTTGCAACAGTAGGCTTGAGTACAAGGAAGGATTTACAGTTAAGATTACAGGAAATGCTGACTGATGAAGAGAAAATCTGATTCCTACTTTATATCTTACATGCCTATTGATTATAATGTAGGGTGTCTTAAAAAATGTAGAGCTGATAAATACCCTTTTTACTACAAATACTGGCTGTGAGTACACAAACAGATGGGGATCTGTGTAATACCACAAATGAAAGTACTGCTGTATCTCTTTGAACTTCACAAAGACATTGAGTCAGAATATAAATTTTCAGTGGAAATCACAGTCAGAAGAAATCCAGAGCAAATCATTTTCACGACCCTCGTCATTTACAATCACACTTACAACTTATTTGTGCAAAATAGCAGTTTTGTTCTTCCATTGCACATTAGCCGTATTTTATCTCAGTCCTGAGTAATCTGTTTTCAAGTGACCTACCTAGTTAACAAAAAAGTTAAAAAACTCAAAATCCCTCCACAGAGATGGTTGTTTATTGCAAACTGTTATATCCATACAAATCAATAAATACAGTGCTTTGAAATCTGGTCCTTTAAAATTTGTGATCCCCAGAGGATGAACCCTACTGACTTTGGTGATCTGTTGAGTTTGTATTCGATCTTCTGGTCCTATATCTATATTATTAATTCAAGAAGTGATATAACACAACTACAACTTTATGAACTGACTCGGAATTTGATACAAGCATTCACAGTTTCCCTTGTTGATATTCTAATCATATTGATGAGCATGCATTTTTCCTCTAGTGTTTCGCACATGGATAGTTTCCCAAAGAAAAAAAACTGTCACAACTTTGATCTGCCGACTTTTTATATTTCGCCTTACTAACTCTTAGCTTGCATTCATGCTAACTAATCGAGAATAGGGTAAACGTTGTCCCTTCATAACACTAATATACTTCCATTATCATTGCAAGCATTATTATAAAACTATTCACTGTAAGCAGCACTGCTAACATGCAAATCAAGTTGAACTTGTCACCTCAGCATGTGTATACTCGATGTTAGCACGCTGATGTCAGCAAGTGCAGCCTCCCGTAACCAACAGCATGGCTGAAGATAAATCATGTTTGTTCATCTGATAATAATGCCAGCTTCTAGAGAATTAGCATGAATAAGCAACCAAATCAAGTCACTGCAGCAGTGTGAATTATCACTGTGTGAGTAAAAGTTGTCTCACAGGACGCTCCCCTGTGCAGGATGTTTCTGAACTGTACACACACCCTGAACAGGCGTGTGAGACAACACTGTGTACAAACCAGCTACTTGAGAGGATGATGAAATAAAAGCTAATTCAGTTTTCACTTTTATACGTTTATTTACGATTGGAAAATTTATAATTTTCTTTTTTGCTTTTTTAAAGGATGCAACAGCGGTGCAGTGGTTGCCATTGCTGCTTCAGACCAAATGAGTTCTTGGTCTGAGGCAAGAACTCCTGTGTGGAGTTTGGATGTTCTCGCTCTGCCTGCATGGGTTCTTTCCAGGTAATCCAGCTCATCCCACAGTCCAAAGGCATGCAGTGTTAGGTTAATCTGTGATTCTAAATTGGCCTCGGATGTTAGGATGAATGGTGTTGGTGTCTTTTGTTGGCCCAGAATGGCAACCTGATGTAAGTCACTTCTTGCCATATCTCCTCTCCTTGTCCGCAACTGGTCACAGCAGATGGCTATCCGTACCACTGTCACCAAGCACTTGTTCTTATGGGTCATCTGATTGTTGGGATTTCCTCTGTTTTCTCTGTATTATTGTAGGGTATTTACAATATAAAGTACCTTGAGGCCACTGTTGTTGTGATTGCAGATCTGCTGGGATTTGCCCACACAACCGTCTCTATGTTTAACAGAAAATGGTCAGAAAAAGAGAAAATATCAAATGAGCAGCAGTTTTCTGGGTGAAAATGCTTTGTTGATGCCAGAGGTCAGAGGAGAATGGTCAGACTGCTTTGTGCTGGTAGGAAGGCGGTAGTAACTCAAATAATGACAACCAAGGTATGCACAAGAGCATCTCTTAACACACTGCTTATAAAACCTTGAAGCAGATGGGTCACAGCAGCAGAAGACCACACTGGCCACCACTCATATCAGCTAAGGCTGCAATCCACACTGGCAGACCAAATTTGGTCAACAGGAGGTTGGTATGGTAGTGTCAGATTTTGGCATGAACAATCCATCCACCAGCATCAGGCTGCTGATGGCTGATGGGTACTTCTAGCAGGATAATACTAGTGTCATAAAACTCAAATCATCTCAAACTGGTTGTTGTACATGACAATGAGTTCATGTTAGGGTGCCTGGGTCGTTGACCCAGAGTTTTGAGTTTATTATATTATTGAAATTGATTTTGATATTATTTATCATTTCTAGTCTTTGGTTTCTTTGTTAGAGTTCTGTCTTATGGTTTATGTCTCTGTGTTCTCTAGTTGCTCTGTCTCCCCTGTCAGCTGTATCCCCTTGTCAAGTTCGCGTCTCTGTGTTATGTTTCCAGTTTTACTTTGAAAGTCCGTGTCTCATGTTAATGCGTCTGGTTGTGCTTCCTTTGTCTCGTCAGCCCTGATTTGTCCCAGCTGTGTTTCCCTCCTGTCTCTCATTCCCTGATTGCTCCCTCTGTGTATATTAGCCCTGTGTTCTCTCTGGTCTGTGTCGTGATCTACCCTTATCTAGCTGTGTGTTCTGTCTGCGTGCCTGCGTTTATTGTTTGCATTTTGGAAGTTTGTTACTTTTTGAGTTCAGCATTAAAGCTGTTTGAGTTCACGTTTGTCTCCAGAGTCTGCACTTTGGGTCCTTTTCCTGCCTGCACACAGCCGTTTCATAACAGAAGATCGCGACCAGAACATGGACCCCGCAGACTGTTCCGCCTCGGACTTTAAGGCTGAGATGAAGGGGTTGGTTGATTTGCTGGACCGCATCGCTCAGGCCGATAGCTTACAGGCTATGGCTGTGGGACTGAGCGCGGTGGAGGCAATGATTACGACCAACCCCCAGCTTCATCAGTTCTCCATGGACACTTATCTGGGCCACACCATAGCCGCGTGGAGGGAGCACGTCAGAGCCACCGAGCTTGCTATCTCTCTCTCCACACCAACGCAGATTCTCAGCCTATGACTTTTTCCGTGCCTCAGCTGGCAAATAGAACTGGCAACAGAGTGCCACCTGCCATAACTAAGTTGGCTAAAGAACTGGGACTTGGCGTTGCAGAGCTTATGGATCAAGCAAAGGTTAGTGTTTTTTGTCCATTTATATTTTCACCTGTTCGCTCATCTGTCCAGCTGCCTGTTCCTGCTGGAGGGTCCGAGGGGCCCGTCCGGCCTTCGTCTGCCTCCGCTGGAGGGTCCGAGGGGCCCGTCCGGCCTTCGTCTGCCTCCGCTGGAGGGTCCGAGGGGCCCGTCCGGCCTTCGTCTGCCTCCGCTGGAGGGTCCGAGGGGCCCGTCCGGCCTTCGTCTGCCTCCGCTGGAGGGTCCGAGGGGCCCGTCCGGCCTTCGTCTGCCTCCGCTGGAGGGTCCGAGGGGCCCGTCCGGCCTTCGTCGCCTGCAGCGCCACCACCTGCTCCTCCATCTGCGGCTCCCACGCCGTTGCCTGCAGCGCCACCTCCTGCAGTTTCCACACTGCTGCCTGCAGTGCCACCACCAATTCTGTTGCCTGCGGTTGGCGTCCTGCCTCGCCTGGTCCTGCCTCGTCTGGTCCTGCGGCGTCCGGTCCACATCCTGCACCTCAACATCGCCGGCCTCCTTCCAGGCCTCTGGTTTCCTGTTTTACTTTGAAAGTCTGTGTCTCATGTTAATGTGTCTGGTTTTGCTTCCTTTGTCTCGTCAGCCCTGATTTGTCCCAGCTGTGTTTCCCTCCTGTCTCTCATTCCATAACAGTTCACAGTCACCATATCGTAGATGTGGTCGAATGGGATATTCATATCATTGATGTGCAGTAGGCAAATCTGCAGCAACTTTGTGATGTTATCATGTAAACATGGAGCAAATTCTCTGAGGATTATTTCCAGAACCTTATTGAGCGTGGTACGATCAATTTGTACCTAATAAAGTGACCAGTAAGAGTATTCATTGTCGTCCTATGGTTGTCACAACAATTATATTTAAAAAAAAAAAAAAAGGTGTGAATGCAGTGTTACTCAGTTCTATTTGAATGCATACGTACATGTGAACGTGTGTGGAGCCATAGTGTAAATTGCTGATGGGTGTGTTCCTGGCTCCAGCTCAGAGGAATGTGAGGTGTGGTTGCCAGTGTTGCCCAACACAAAGTAGCTCGGCGTTCAGTGGGACATCTATGGCAACCGCAGGCTGTTTAACCAACACTCAGTCGTCTCTTCTTTACAGGAGACTCTGGGTTTATGTGCAGGTGTGCCACAGTGTTTTCACACTGCAGGAAAATGTGATCTCTTGGAAAGACTTTACTCACCGTTCCTCACAGGCTGAGATCAAAGCTTAGATTTATGTGTTCAGATTTTATAGTGACTATGCAACCATTTCTTGTCAACAGGACCTCCCCATTCAAAAAATATACTGGCTTATTCTTCCTCTTCTTTGATGTTTCAGCTTTGCTGTGCAGCATGGTGTGTATGGTTTTTCAAATTCAGCTGTGGAAAGAGAAACTTCCAGTATATTTAAACAAAGACTGTATATAAAAGGTGGGTGTAGCCACTATGATGTCACCTGTTGGTTTCCAGAATCTGTGTTTTGAATGCTTTGTGTGAGTGTTTTGGCCACTGCCATCTGTTGTGTGTGTGTGTGTGTGTGTGTGTGTGTGTGTGTGTGGGGGGGGTGGCTGTAGCTCAAGAGGTAGAGAGCATCATCTACTAATTGGAAGGTTAGTGGTTCCTTGGCTACTCCATTCTGCATAACCTTGGGCAAGATACAAACCCCAAGTTGCTCTCCGATGTGTCAATTGGAGTATGAATGTGTGTGAAAGTTAGAAAGCACTCAAGCATAGAAACAAGTGTTTGTGTGAATGGGGGAATGAGGCATGTTGTATAAAGTGCCTTGAGTGCTCATGCAGAGTAGAAAACCACTATATAGAAGCCAGTCCGTTTACTAATAGCATTTTTTTTTGTCCAATATTTGAACAAAACTGTAACTGTACCAGCACCAACTTTCAACAACAAGGACATGTATACAGTGGTGAGGTGTGTGGTGGGAGTTGGGTTTAGGGTGGGGGTGGGATTACATCAGCTCTTCTTGTTTGCAGTGGTGATGCACAGATTGACAGATGAGGTCAGGCAGAAGTCTCTGTGGATTATGCTGTTTGCAGACAACATTGTGATGTGTAGTGAGAGTAGCAGGTGGAAGAGAGCCTGGAGCGGTGGAGGTATGCAATGGAGAGAAGAGGAATGAATGTCTGTGAATGAGAGGGAGACAGGTCGAAAGGTGAACACACAAGGGGTAGAGATAGTGGAGATAGATACCATCCAAAGCAACAGAGGTGAAGATGAAGTGAAGGGGGACATGCAGAGTCTTGGTATGACAGAAGAGTATGGTAGATGGAGGTGGGATAGGGTGAGATGGAGCAGATGATCTGCTGTGGTGATTCTTAAAGGAAGTATCCAAAAGAAACTGATGATTTGGACGAAACACTGGAGCGATAACTACCAGGCCATAAAAATGCACTTCAGCACGGGGCCAGCCTAAAGTGGTCACGCTGTCTCTAAGGTTGTTTTTCCAACTACTGTATTTAGGTCAATGCAGATTACCAGCTATATTGCAGAGACTCCTCTTCTAATAGGACATCCCCATAAATCATTAATACAAGCATTGGGACAATAGGAGGAGATTATAGTGCCATAAAAGCCGCTGATGGAATGGGTCAACAAAACACTGTCCTTATGTAGCATTGTTACCTATTGCAAACTGATTTAAAACATTACTTTAAACCATGACCAGAACTAACTTCAATAGAGAAAACACCAGAAAGCTGGTTTAGAGGTAAAATAATATGCTGTAGCATGACACAAGGGACTGCACTTTGGCTTTGCTGTGGGCATTTCTTGTTAGGAAAAGGTGAGGATTTAAATGCAGTGCTTTACAAATGCATATTAGACCACCTACCATAAAAAGAAGAAAACACAAATATTTTAGAAATCTGACAAAAACTTGTTTAAAATGAGAAATTATAATTGCTATTTGTCAGGCAAATAATAAACTGAATTCCTGTTTTTCAACCCAAATCCTGACTTCTCTGAATCAGTGAAAAATTATCTGAGCATAAGACTCACTGAAAATGTTCTTTCCTTTTTGTCAAACAGTGAATTGGAAAATTAATGAATGGCAGCAAAAATTATATATTGAGCTTGTACATACTGGTGGACACACAATTACAAAAATCATTCTGGTAATTACCAATACTGTTCATTTATAAACTTTACAGCTGATTGGATGGTGGTGTTTTGATTTTGTTTAGCACTGTATGAAAGGAACTAAGATATATACATGTATATGTCACTTAATGTCATCAGAGGGAGAAGATGGTAACCACAATGTCCCCAGGGAAGGAAACATTCCTGAAATAGTTGCAAAAGCTGCCCATGGTGAGAGTGGTGCACTACATTTCCAAAAATGGTGTCAAAGAAAGGGAGTGAGTTCGTTCTCATGCCTCTCAAAAATGTTCTCGTGGATTTCTGCCAGAGAATGTAACGTTTAACCAGCTCAAACCTTCGCTCCTCCCTTCCCGGGCGACTTTGCGTGAGTCAGCTGGGCTCATTACGCACGTTCCGGTGTGCGGCAGGTGTAACTCTGGCCACACCCACAAGGAAACTCCTGTCAGGCAGACTCAGCAGGCTGTCAGTTGGCATCAGAGCACCGCAGAAAGGAGGAGGAACAGGTAAGAAGCTCATAATTTACCAGGAACACTTGTTGGAGTTTAACGGGAGCGCTTTGGCACAGCTTTTTTGTTGACACTGATTCCGAGTCAGAAATGCGCTGCTTTCACTTAAGAGGGTTCACGGCTATTTTCCTTAAACTGGATCGCAGAAAAACTGAGGGCTGAGGAACAGATAATCCAGCTGATGCAGGGAAGCACAGAGACTGCTTCAGGTCAGAACTGTGCGCAGTAAAAGTTAAGCTGCGGCAAATGGAGATGCAGGCTTTAACACATTCAGCCAAAGTACATACTAACAAGTCCGAATGATTGATTTAGCATGTAGATCTTCAAATAATGAATCTTGAGACAGGCATTGTAAACGGAGAGAAGGTACCATAAAGTATAATAATCCAATTTCCAATCCAATTTTATTTATAAAGCACTTTAAAATACCCAGCACAGGACCAAAGTGCTGTACAGAAAATAAGTTAAAAACAATAGAATACCAGAAAACAGCAAAAATAAATCAATAAAACACATAATACATAAAAATTAAAACAGCCCTATTTTAAAAAAGAAAACAGCATAGAATCAACTAAAAATAAAAATAAATAAATAAATAAAAACCAACATCCAGGGTAAAGAGCTGGTTTTTCAGGAGTGACTTAAAAACAGGTAGGGAAGACTGATAAGAATAGGCAATTAATATGGTGATTGAAGAACTATGAAGTCTGATTAAAGCTACTGTTGTTCCAGGAGCATTATGTAAGAGCTGTTCAGAGTTAACAGCATTAGTGTGATAATGTTACCAGAAATCAATAGTTCTCAACCTTTGTGGCTCACCTTACTGCAGTCTGTGTTTGTGTTTGAGTACTTTTCATGGCGCTGGTATGCAGGTTGTAATACCTGTAGTGTATTAATACTGTGGAGAAGCATGTAAGTAATGCAGATACTTAAAAAAATGCATTAACAAATAATTTTCAATACAATATTAAATACTTTAAATTTGATTATAGAATGAAATAAAGTGCCACATAGTTCAGTTGTGTAGCATCTTATTATACAAAGTCAGTGTGGACTCAAAATGGTTACTACAGGCTTGTCCTTGCTTTGTATCATGTTAGTGAAACAACCTAAAATTAGGCACTGGGCTCATTCTCACTGTTGAGCTACATTACACATTTCAGTGTTGAAAAACTTGACTGACATGCAAAGAGCCTTGACCTCGGTCTTTTCCAACACCTTCAGGATGAACTGGAAAATCATGTGGAAACCTTTTAGGAGTCTGAGCTAGAGGAGCATTTAGTGTCTGTGGATTTGGAATGACAGATTCAGTTTTCATGTGTACTGTGGGTCTGCTGTGTGCAATTTGTGTCTACATACTTATGGCCAGAAAGTATAGTGTGAGGAGTTTATACTACCTTCCATGAAATCTCAATGTTGTAAAGTGGCATGAAAATATAAGTTTTACAGTTTCTTATCCACCATAATAGTGACTTTAAGCTACGTCTCTGCAAGATCAAACTCGTGTCAGGCATTGACAATAAAATTCCTTTTTCTTTTTTTTAATACTGATGATATCTAACAGTTTTGGTTTTCTCAAAGTACACTCAGACAAAGGGTAAGTCAGACTCTGCCCTCTGATAAGAGGCCAACAGATGAGATGTTATCTTTATTTCAGCTGGGTGGAGGGCGTTATGTGAACTTTTACTGACTCCACGTGGAGCTGCTGTGTTACTTAACACTTAATTAGTAATAGTCACAACAACAATAACAACACCTAACCAAACCATGCTGTTCTTAACTGGGTCCCTACCCCTGCATGCCTGTTTGGTTGAAGAATTTGAAGTTGGGCGACTGATTACAAACTGTGATTGTTTGTGTGGGTGTGTTTATGTGCGTGTGTGTAATCACAGTAAAACACGGTCCTGGAGACACCAACAGTAGTGAGAACTATGGCAGTTTTAAGCCAGAAGATACAACAGGCTAGAGAGAGCAGTGGTTGTTAGGCTAGTTCTTCTGTGAAAAAGTCGCAACAAATCGATATTATTTTATCACATTAACAATAATTAAAGGAATAAGTGAGTTCCTATAGCCATTGTGAGCTTATATCTTTGTATTTTTTCTAGTTTGTTTTGTTTTTAGCTTGCAGGCCAGCGAGCGTGTTGCTTACGCAGCTACTTTTGCAGCCTTGACAGCTAGCTTAAGAAGCAGGGATATTAGTGATACATGAGTTGCTTTAAAGAGTGACTTCAAGCACATACAATTAATTATTATATTTCTGAAAGTTCTGTTTTCTCACATATGTTGCAAAATGTCAAAAATGTCATCCTCACAGAGATGTGCTAGCAGGCTAAAATGAAGTCAGCTTTACGCAGTTATGTGTTAAATAGATTATCGGTGTTGTTGTCCTGTGTTCAGAATGTAAAATGTGCTTTCTAAAGCTGTTTTTTCATGATTGTCTAAGGCAAATTGCAGTCATTCAAGTGTAAATATTTTCTTGGCTGAAGAATGCTGAAACTATTGCCAGCTGTTAGCATTACTGACTTTCTTGCTTAGCTAAAGTGTCTTTGTATTAGTCCACTTTCCATGTCTTTATCTTTCATTCCATCTTTTTCTGTTCTGATCACCCTTATCTCCTAAACAGCTGTGCTTTGTCGTTCACTGTTATCTAACATATTTTTTATTGTTACTCCCAATTTTACACTTTTTCACTCTTGACTCTTCAGTTTTTGGTGTGTGTGTGTGTGTATATATGTTTTTTTAGTTTTTTTATTTTACTTATACTGTGTAAATGATGACTTGGATTTTCTTGCATGCCAGAAGTTAAGCTAATTAGTTTTGTTGTATTTAGTATTCTAGTATATGTTACGTTATTTTTCGTGCATGCTTAAAAAGCTGCCAAAGCTTTTACCTTTGACTGTATACCTATATATATGATGTGTGTATGACATTGATTCATTTAGTCTAGACACTTGACAATATGTACATGTTTTTAAAAAGGGTTGAACCAAGGCAATGACTGACCCAACACACCCCACAAGGCATTAGTCATTGCATATTGTGCAGCAGTATTTCTCTCTTTTTCTATGTCATATTTTGACTTAATCCCTTTTCTCATTGAGAATCTTCCAACAATTCATCAGAGCTCTCTCTGTTTCAGTCACCCTTTCTCCCCTTTCACTCTCACCCAGTTCCTTTGGTTTCTTAATACCACTTTCTTATCTTTTGGATGTTTCAGTTTTTCCTTTTTATCAGTTTTTCAAACTCAATCATGTGTATGTATGGGACAAAAAAAATTTAGTTTAATCATGTGTAACAACTTCAATCTGTTTATCTGTATCCAACCTCTGTCCTTCGCACACCCATCCTCTCTCTCTTTAATGAGTTTTAATGGAACTACATTCTTTCACTTGACTCCAGCCCAGGCAGTTAACGAACCAGACCAACGAGATCACACAACTGATCTCTTTCACAGTTTTGCTCGGCACACACCCACCCTACACTCTCTCATTGCCCTCTCTCTCTTTTCTCTCTCTCTTGCCTTGTCACTGTTTGTAATGGAGTAGAGATGGGTTAAAATGTTGCATAAGTAAGTGTTAATGCAAGTCAAAGAAAAACACATTGTAAAAAATATATATCTCAAATTCTGTGTAAGTTCTTTGCTGGATTTTTTTTTCCTGTTTCTTAAGGGCATAAATTTCAGATACTGTTTATCTGTGGTAGATAATTTCTTTTCATAAGGAAGTGGAAGGACTGCCACTTCTCTTGTCCTTTATTTGTCCAGTTTCCCTGAATGTTTTACGAAAACACTGCACGCCATGCTGAGATACCACCTTTTGGTGTAAAAATAATATTTTTTCCCCCTTAAACTGTATTATCTTTGCCATTTTCCAGACATTCAGCTAAAGAAATGAGGACAAATAATGTGGCTAAAGATATATTTCTAAATTGGTTCGTTGCTAAGTTGTCTGTTATGTATAGACACAACACTGGTTTATCCCTTGTGTTAGGTGCGTTTTTTATGCTTGAATGATTCATCGGTTAGCGTTGAGTGGCTTAACAAACAAAGAAACATTTATCCAAAAATGGTCAGGTACAATGACTGGAGTGAAAATGAGTGAAAAAGCAGCCAATGTTCAAATACAAACACTCAAAGATTGACTTTTTAAAAAGAAAGGCTCCTTGTAAGCAAACTATAAAGAAATGAGGGGTACTTTAAGACCTTTGCACAGGACTGTATGAGGAGACATTTTATTTAAATTCCTTGCAAATGCACATTTGGATATCTGTTACAGAAAAACTTATCTAGCCATTAGATTATGGTAACTTAATCGCTGTTGACGTGGCCTTCACGGTACCTTTAGCTACATGCCAGTAACACGTTACAGTTGCTTACTAACCACAACACTTGGCCTACATCACAAACAGGTTACCCACATTAATTAAAGGGAATGGCTTTAAGAGAAATGTATCCTGTATCTATGGTTTCAGTTTCTCTAGTCAACTCACTGCTAGTGCACAAACCTAACTTTGCCAACACCATCATCAGCCCTGCAACCCACTGCACTCTTAGTGTCACAGGTTTGCCAGTTTAACATTAAAATTGATATGATGAGCTGATAATAACTTGGAGCTTTTGCATTTACAGTATAGTGTAAAATGTCTTTTTTGGCTTTCATAAATACAAAGTGCTGTTTGAGGGTTTAGACTTGGCTTTAGTTTTAAAATTACAATCAAGTTAAGCTTTATAGCAACATGGCTGAAACTCTGACATTGTCTCCTTGGTCAAAACTGGGATAAATTATTTCTCATTAACTTTATTGGAAATGTTTATTTTGTTTTCTTCAAACTGAAAAAAGATATTATGGGAAGAATTTCTTAAACACTAACTAGGAAGTCTAATAAGGACGTCCAAGCAGTCTTAAAGAAGTAGCTCAAAGTGATGTTGAAGTGACATCCGCAACATCAGTTTGACTTTCATTTTGGAGCATGCTGAACCTGATTTGCATTTACTGGACTAAAGTTTTCATCCCATCCTTGAAGTCTTGATCAAAAACTAAAATGATTTTTTTCAAGACATCAAATTAAAGAAACAAAAAATGGTTTTGGGCAAATTATATAAAGATTAATGAGGATATATATAATTTTCATCAGTGCTTTCTAATCCTGAACACAAGAGCACTAAGGCTACATTCACATCACATGCTGATGTGGCCTGAATCGAGATTTTATAGCTCCAAATGACTGTGGGAACTAATAAATTACACATCAGAACTGGTTCACTTGGATACATTGAACCAAGAGATTTACTAGAAATAAATGAAATTTAAAAAAAATATCAGTAAGGCCTGTATTGTGAACAGTTTCCCAAGCCCATTTGGGACAGTCTCATAGACGATCCCAACTTTCACAAAGCTGGGTGTGTGCGAGAATAATTGAGATTATAGATGATGTCATTGTTTTTAAGAAATTGTTTCTCACCTGTAGATACAAGTCTTTGTGTGTGACTACTTCATTTACCGAAACCTCCATTACCTTAACGTTTAGCTATGCCATTTAAGTAAGAATGATGACATCAGCATTCATAAATTCACTTGATGTCAAATCTGTGGTGACAAGTTGTGACATTTTTATTAGAAAGGGCAGTTACAAATTTAAATTCAAGAATGTTTTTATCCAGGGGTTTTTCTTGAATTTTCAGGAAAAGGTTTATTTTATTTATTTTATTTTCTTAAGGTAATATTCCAATCAAACATCCACATACTCAGCATTTATAATCATTTTTGATCTTCTAAAAAAAGTAATTATGCATTTATTTTGAGTGTCATGTTTGTGCACAGGTCAGTGAATGCAGTTAGGTGACAAAAAACACCAAAGTGTCTTGTCTTATTGAGGTACATTCCCATGGCTGTTATGCTTTTTTTTGCTCACAGTGCTGTCTGTCAGATGATATTCAAAGTATGTCTGTGTTTGCTGTCATTCTTCCTAAAGCTTCACTTGTGTTTGCAGAAGTGATTGTACATGTTCAGCAGCCTGACGGAGACAATATGTCAAATACCTGAACCTTAAAAACCATTACGTTGTCTTTTTATGCAGCTTAGTAATCATTCCTTCTTCACTTAATAATAATTCAGAATACTTTCTCAAGTATTTAGAATTATTAATAATAAACTTTTAATAATTAACAATAAAAGCACTTGCTTAAATGTAGTGTTGCTATAATTTCTAATAACACAAAAATAAATGACTTAAAATTGTCATTTTGGAAAATAATATTATCATATTCTTCCTACATGTCAACTGATGCATGCAGGTGTTAGTAGTATAACAAATGAGATAAAAAGTAGATAGTGACTAGCAGTCTGCTTTGGCCAAAGATAATCGATAAATCAGAGGTGGGCGGGGCAGTATTCCTGTCTGCGTTTTTATCTGCAGTAATGTGGAAAAGAAAGCTCTAATAGGACTCTAAGAGATTTGAAATGCACTTGATTAAAACAGTGTGACTGCCTGTATAACAGCAGAAGTTTTGGCAGTGTGATGGTCTGTAGCTTTCAACTAACCACAGTCCTTCCAAGAGTAGATGTTCCAACATCTACAAGAGTAGATGTTCCAACATCTACTCTTGGGACGATTATGACAGTACAATTAGAAAAATCCTGATCAAGTGTTTCTTATTTCGAAGAGTTTCCAGGAGAAAGCTTCTTCTCTTTAAGAAAAACATGGCAGTATTGTTTAGATTCATGAAACAATGTCCTTCAGACAGAGAAGACTGGTGTGGAGATGTTTGGCCAAAACCAAACACAGCATATCAACACCACAAACTACTGCCAGCTGTCACTCAGCTGGCCATGAACTGCTCTGTGTACCAAAGTATTTTGGAGTCAAATGTGAGACCAGCTATCTGACAGCTAGGCCCAAATTGGGTCATTCAACAAGAAAATTATCCTAAGCACAACAGCAAATCTACAACAGAATGGCTGAAAAAGAAAAGAAGGTGATGTGACGGTCCAGTCAAAGTCCAGAGCTCAACCTGACTGAAATGCTGTGGCAGGACTTTAAGCAAACTGTGCACAACCTCAATGAACTGAAGCGATGATGTAAAGAAAACTGAACCAAAATTCCTCCAGAAATGAAATGAGAGACTGATAAGGTCATATAGAAAACAGTTACTCTAAGTTATAGGTGCTAAATGTGGTTCTACAAACTGTTAGGTCATGGGCGTAGTTAGGTTTTCAAAAAACTAGAATCTTCTTTTGGAAAGTTTGTAGAATGATAGCTTGGCTTCACAAAACAGTATAATTATTTATCTTCTATTGCCCCTAGGTTTACAACAAACCACCTATTGTGTGCAACATTCATTTCTATTATAATCAAATGTCAAGCTGTCTGGTATGGGAAACACCCCATAGTGGCATCTGGTGCCCATCAATCATTAACACAATGGAAGAAAGAATTTTTCATAAACCCCTGAAAAAAAAGAAGAAAAAAGATCTCTGTGCAGTCACTGTGGTTTAATGAAATGTTCATTAATGACATTTAGTGTTGTGCTAGCTGCCTTTCTATAGCACAGATTGTTTGGTGGCTCAATAAAAGACGTGGAGCTACTGTGCATGTGTGAGAGAGAAGAGAGACACTGGGAAAAAAAACTTATTTACTATTTTCATGAAGTGAAAATAAAGATGTCCTTATGCACTTACAAATTACTCACTCAATTCATAAATTTCACAACTTTAAGCAGCCAATTCCAGAATGATTCAGTGTAGAAATACATCAACATGTTAAAATAATGTTTTGTTTTGTTTTTTAAAAAAACAACAAGCCATCATTTTTAAAATAAGGCATCTTAGCATAAGGCTTGTTCTAGCTCACAATCTTTTAATTATGCACACACAGGAGTCACATAAAAGCATGACTGAAAGTGACATTATGCCACAAACTGCAAGTCAACAGTGAATCATGTGAAAGCAGCAGGAAGGAGATGGTATGTTAGGAATCAGGGCGTGAGTTTTGAAGGACAAGATGAACGTACACACACACGCAAACTATTTGGTACCGTGTTGTGATCTCCTCGTTTTAGTACCATTGTGTAATTCAAATATAACTTTTCTTATTGGAGCCGGGGATGGACTAGTACTGTGTGCTGGTATCAGTCCTGCAGGTAGAAACTCCCCTTTCTTTGATATATCTCTCGCATGACTTCACACTGGTCTAAGGTCAAGATGGCTGACTTCCTAGAAAATCACTTTCTTTCACTGAGCTGTTTATAACGCAGATAAATTTAACCTGTCTTTCATAATGCCATTATTGCAGACTGCAGCAGCACCACTTTAACACAAACTCGAGGACTTCCTGTTCTTTTGTACTCCCTTAGGTTGCAGGTGTATGTGTCAGTAGTCACCTGCTTACAGTTTTCATGCTAGGTTAAACTAACAGCCTCTCAGCTGTACTAATAATACTTAACATACAGACAAGAGTATGGGCCATACCAGTGCTTTGTTTTAATCAGGTGATACAGGGGAGAGTATCAACAAGCAGGGGCAGGGGACAAAGAAAACCATAATAAATGATGAAATGAATAAATACAGCGAACTGTTGTGTTGAATATACTGAAAACAGTAAAGCTAATATTATTTGCACTCTTAACTACAGTTCATAGACCTACTTTAAAAAAAAAAGGTTTAATATCAAAATACATTTAAAGTACCTAAAGTAAAAATACTCTTCATGTGGAATGACCCCTTTCAGAATCTTATTGGATTGCAAATGTTTGAGGTATTAATGTGTACTAGCGAAAACCCATCATGGTTTTTCTTCTTTCTTTTTTTTTTTGTCGGTTACTGCATATAGAAAGACAGGAAAAACAGATGTTCATAAACACCAAACAAATACACATATTTCTTCTTTTTCTCCTTTTCAAGATACGTATTCATTGTAAAAGATAAAGTAATCAGTTACAGGCACTATTAGCCTCACTGTTTGAACACGTATTTACAACTCATTGTAGTTCCAATTTGGACATCACATTAAGTCGATTCCAGTTCTGTGTTCATTGGTCATCTACAGATCTATGAATTTGCTTTCTAATGTCGTTGTTACCTTTTGTTATCATTACATTATATTAAAAATGTAGCTGTGTAATAGTGTAGCTTTCAGCAGTCACATTTCTTTTGTCTGTTGCCACCGTGGCTGCTGTTTTAGCAAAAATAAGTTTTAAAATCACTGACAGGGTAGTGATTTTAAGCCCTGTGGACACCATACAAACTGAATTGCTTTTAGAGATTATCGAAATAACTTACTATAATGCAATCCATTACCCAATCCATTTGTAAATTCAATAAGAAGAAAAACTGCTTCACTGTATAATTTAGCTGAAGTGTGAAAGCTTCACATTCTGCATCTAGAAACGTCGCTCTTTTTGCTGTTGATTTCCTTCCATTTCATCATCCTTTCCAAAGCTCACACTCGCCTCCATAACATAGTGCTCGGGCCAAATGGTTTCGGTTTGAAGGTCATGAGCGTGTTTTGGAACCCATTTTCTACATCTTGTAAATTCTCCCGCTAATGGACACCTGAGAGTTAATTATTCATCTACATCATTTAGAAACTGCTACAGAGCTTCTCCTCGAATGCATCTCAGTGCATTTTTGCATTTTATAGCTCCTTGTGTTTTGTTTTTTTTTTCACTCCAAGTTTTAATGAGTGTTGTTTTGCATTATGCAGTACCTCCAGGCTTCAATTTGGCATCTGGGAAAGTTGGCTTGACTCCAAGACTGTGGTCACCCAGTGCTTATTACTCATTAAGCCTCATCGGAGGGCCGAGTGGGCGCAGGCTGGGTGGGTGCTGGGTGGGAGTTGCAGTGCTTGGTGCATGTTGTTGTTGTGGATGCTCTAGTTTTGAAACTAAACTTGGAGATGAGAAAGTGAAATGAGTTTAAAAAAGAAAGTGTTGATCATTTGCATATCCTTCTACTCTGTCAACAAGTGCAATATTTTTCCTACACATCATGGCTCTAGAGTAAAAAATGATTGTACTGAATGTGGTGTTAGCTTCTTATTAATTGGCATGTTTGTTATTGTTTTCAGGGTAAAACTGATTTTGCTTCGCTTAAACTATTCAAGGGCAGTAAAACTGAAGCTTTGAAGCAAAAAGAAAGTAATATATTTCAGCAAATCAGCTTAAAAGCATCAGATTAGTCTCCCAGAGGCTAGATTATGTTAACAATGGCAGAATTTTTGACAAATTTATAAATATCAAAAAATGCCACTGACCAATTTGACCAACTTCATCAAGGTTAATTTTTTAAAAATGCACCCCACTGACTGTTAGTTGGAAAAGACTGCTGTGTGGTTAGCCTTAGGCATGTAAGCCAAATAGAATACACATTTACCCAACCTTCATACCAGATTCACGTCAAATGGAAAGTCTTTGTTGTTGTTTTTTTTTCTCACACATAGGCAGGCCACTAAAATATGTTTGGAACTAAAGAATGCCTCCAGCCATGCACAGTTTACTACTCAATAACCATCTCACTCTTATTTTCAAACATCAGTCGTTGCTAACCTGTTAGCTCTGGCCCATTTCAGCCAGGTCACCCTTGTGGTGGTTGTCAACATCATTTAGCTCAATCTCCGACTCCCATTGTTGTGAACTGCAGCTGCCAACAGTAGTCTTTGTTCTGCTCTGCAGATCTGCTGCAAGCTGGAGGGACCACTCTAACCAGAACCTTCGGCAGGTGGGGAGCTGGTTCATGTGCCACTAAACTGAGCTCGCAGAAGCTGCAGAGCAAAACGAGGCGACTGCCATCACCAGCTGTTGAAATCTGTCGAGAAGTGGGGGAGATGGCTGGCGTTTCCTCTGTTATTTATTCTCATTAAATGTATATAGTGTTAGTTTGTAACTCATTTAAGCAAGTGTAGGTGTACCTCATATTCATGTACACACGTGTCACCCCGCAACCACCACAAATAGAATCTGATTCTATTAGAAACACTGACAGGGGATGGAAAACAGAGGATTATGTTATAACATATCCAACCCACTAAACGTAGGTTTAGTGGGTTGGATATGTTGCAGCTTTCCAAATAATCTCCAGTGATTCCAACTGGGCTAGGTTGACTCTTTGTTGTTTAAAGAGTCAACCCTAAATTCTGATAGGGCATGAGCATTACGTTACATGTTGCTGTATTGCAAAGCTCTAATTTCATTATGGTCATATGTTGTCATTGCCTTTTTTGCCACCACCTTGTTAGTATCTGGTTAAGGATGGGCAGCAAAAACTATTCAAATGAGAAGGTGTTGAGTGTGGAACACCTGGAAGTACTGGTAATTCTTATGTTATAGTAAAAATAGTTTTTAAATAAAATGGCGAAATATGTGAAATAATTTTCTTTTACTTAAAGCCTTGAAGCGTTTTGCTCACTACAATAAGTGCTGTTTTATTGGGTAGTCACTCTTAAGACAAACTATGGAACAGTTCTCACTGTAGTATTTGTATCGTACAATGGTTTACACTTTTTGAATTGTGAGGCTTTATGTTTTTCAATGATGCATAATTTGGTTCAGGCATATTCCTTTTCCTGTATTTGGACTGTTCAGTATTGAGAGATTCAGACTATCCAAGTAGTTTTAAGTACTACTTACAGCTTTGCTTGATTTTCATGGTGAATCAGTTTATAATATTACTTAAATCTGGAATGTGAAGAAATGTGTAGAACATTTTTTGGCCTAAATGGATGATAAAGACCACTAGAAATACTCTTAAATAAATGACTTTACATACACCACATAGCCAAATGTCACTAGATGGCCTAGCTGAGTTATTGCATAAAGTCACTAATGAAGTCATGTGTCTATGCACAATTATCTTCTATAAGTGCTTCATAAAGGGGCATCTCACTTTTCTCTGAGCTTCTGAAGGATTGGTGTGAGACTGCCCATCAGAATCCATCTCTTCTTGAATCACATATTGTCCATTAGCTGTTATTTTTATCTTATTGTTGTTCTTAAAAGACATTTTTTTAAGCATTTTGTCTGTATTTTTTTGGACGGTTCACATAGAAACATCTGTGTAAATCTGTGGTAAAATTTAATCATTCACCTATAATGTGTCTGTCTGCAGACCAAAACTCATGACTGCGCAAATAAACATGCAGACACATTCGAGGACCCACCCTGTGTAGTGCAAACAGAACCGTGTTTTACATCTGTCGCCCGTGTGGGTCTTGGATTGTGTCCAGTTCTTTAGAAGTTTTATGGAATAATGTTATTTGCAACTAATTGTGCTTTCAGTTGTGGAAAGTCCCCTTATTTGTAAAATCTAAATATATTTATTATTTTTAGCTTTCAAACTAAAGGCTGGTACTTTCACTTTTTCTAATGGGGGACACTCCCAATAGGACACAGGTTGTGTTTTATGTTCTTGTCTCCCTGAGTGTGTAATTTCCCACTGCATGTTTGGTTTCCTTTAGGTCTACCTGCTGTGTCTTTGTGTTGCTCTACCTGTTTTTCTCCCTGACTGTCGGACAGACGACAGCTCACAGAGGTTTTATTTCTTTTGGATGAGTCTTTGGGAGGAGCTCATCATAAGTAGGTTGCACACCCAGCCCTGCACACCTGTGCATGTGTATGCATTGCGATGCGGTTGGGTGGTGGTGAGAGTGGTATTGTGCCAAACCCTAAAATAACCCAGAGTAATACCTGTATGCAGTAAAAACATACCATTAATCAGTCTGGTGTAGGTCGTGCATTAGGGTAAAAAAGGAAGTTACTAGAAGATGATGGATTATTTTCCGTAATGGCACTTTATCTGCCACAGTTTTCCATGCATGTTGTGGAAATCTTGAATTAAGTGTTCTGTAGTTTAAGCTGTCATCTGCATTTAGATGCCAAATACATTTTATTTTCACATCATCACTTGACAAATGTACAAAGTTTTCCTTTTCCCTCAGTTTAAAAAGTGCTTCCTGAACATCACCTAGTAAACTTTGTGTGTGAGCACTTTTCAAGAAATGGGGGGCATAGTGGTTTTGTTGTGTTTGACATGGTTAATGTCATGGTGACAAGAGATCTGAACCTGAACTTGTGTAATTGTTAACTACAGAGGGACAGGCCCACCTATGCTTCAATTAAAAGGGGAGGTGCAAACAGGAAGAGGGCAAATACAGGAGAGGTGGTATTTTATTTATTCGCCTCATTGGGCACAGACAAACTGGTTCTGCTGTTTTATACTGCTGGTGTTTTTATAGAGAGAGAGGAAGAGCTGCATGTCCAGTAAGGTTTAGCTGGGATTAATTAATCAACTACAATCCTCAATACTGGGTTGGTTTCGAACTTGAATTTCTAAATAAGTTCTGAAAGTTTCCAAAGAGCCTAAACACTCTGTTTGGTCAAAGTTATGTTGACCTCCTTGTCCTCCACTGTGTATTTTCTGCATTTCTTCTTCTTCGTTGTTTGATCCCAGTTGTTCCACTGCAGTCCAGCTGAGTAGAAATCGAGTTCAAAAATGCAGTAGAAATGTCTGTTGCGGTGTAGATCAGTACCCATTGTAGGCGTTTCCCCTAAAAATCAAGTTGGCAGAAGTGTTAAATTCAGCACAACTGAAACACGTATGTTTTTTGTTTTTTTTAATACATAATGGATGACAGTCAGGAATTTAACTTTCTATTTTCACTGTGTCTAGTAAAAACAATGTTTTTGACAGAGCATGGGAAGTAACAGGTTCTACCTGGTGGATTTACATTAAACATAATAGTCCATTTAATGTGCTAGCAGCCAGCAGGAAAGATCCAGAAACGAGAATTTCACCACTTAGCTTCTTTATTTTCCGATGCGGTGTTAGGTTTCTGAAAACATCTTCACAGTTTTGTTTTGACAGAACTACAATTTTATTAACAATTATAAGACAAGCCTTAAACTTAAAAACATAAATGTAGTTTTATCTGACGGAGGTCTTTATTTTGAAAGATTAGAATGACATTTTTGGCATTAGGAGTTAACCAGACTATTTAAAGGAAATACACATGACTTGGCATTTGTGTAAATTAACATAATCGTTACACTGTTAATGAACTTCGTCACTAAAAGTTGTTTCCATAATGAAACATTCCTCGTCAGTAAATGTTACTGCAAGGCGTCGCCTGCTGTTCACTCCCAGTTTAAAGCTTCTGGTGGTTCAAAGTGCATCAGTGCACAAGGTGACATACCAGAGCTGTGAGTCATGAATAAGGCGTGCTGGGTAGGAGAGGTTTCCTTGTGTACAGACATAGTTGCTTGCTGAGCAACAAATATCTGCAGTTATCGTGACAGTGCATGCCCATAGACCTCTGACCCTTTTATCTGATAAAATGCCTCACTTACAAATTTTAAGATTTTTTTTTTCCTAAAAAGAAAATTGTAAAAAAAAAACAAAAAGAAAATTAATTCTGAAAAAGCAACCATTCACCATGATATGCAATATTAAGAGAGCCAGTGTCAATGACAAAGGTGATGATGCGTGATTCATAACTTCCTGTGGGTGGTAGAGTGTCTCACCTGATTACATAGCATAATATTATTGGTTTAAACAAGGAGATCTTAAAAAAAATATCTTAGAAGGGATCTGAAAAGAGGGAAAGTAACACTCTTATCAGGAAAATCTTACTTTCACCAATGACAGCGTTTCATTAGCTCCTGGAGCAGGAACAACTCTTGACTAATTAAGCTGACTAGGTTGAAGGTTTTATGATTTCAACTCTACACTGGACTGCAGGTTAGTTGAATTCAAGCTAACTCATTTATGAGTAAAAGTTTTCTGGATTTTTTTTTTTTAACAGAATCATCCAAGACTAAACCCCAGTCAGAGTAAAGCTTCAGCAGGCTTTTAGCCTATTTTAGCTCATATAGGTCTGGTTTAATAGCACATTTGTGTTTACAATTTATGGTTTAATGTCCTAAAGTCAATTTCCTCCAGCAGCAGCTGTTTTCAGGAAAACAAGCTTTTAAAAGCAGTCGAGTGCAGGAAGGGGTCAAGGGGGGCATGCATGAAGTGCTTGTATTTTTTGTAAACTTAATCACATGACTACAAACACAAAGGGAGACTGACAACATGGAGAAGCAAAACGATCAGAAAGACATAGAAAGTGACCTTAAGCAAAATCAGCATAGAGGGCTTTGAAATGACTACAAAGGGATGCAAAAGGCCAACGAAGCATGACCGACAACCTTAAAGAGACAAAATAAGAAATGCCACCTGATACACAGAGATGACAGAAGTACAACGAGAGTGAATTTGGAGCTGGCGTTGATGAAGTTTTCACAAATATTCACAGACGTTCACCTTATTATGGAAAGTTGTGACTTAAAAATATTTGTCAAGCTATGAATTGTTTTTCATAAAAATAATTCAAACTACTTTCACCACTTTCTGTCACTTTCTGTAGTCCAAAAATAATCTGGTGCATAATCTTTACTTAACTACACGCTGGATTTAAATTTTTGTGTAAAAATTCATGTTTTCTTGAGGAGTGATATAAGGTAAGCAGACTGTTCCTTTAGATCCACCTCTATGATAAAATCTACACACATTTACACAAGGAACAGAAACGCATTAAGTGGCTTTGCCCTGACATTAGCCAATTTTATTACTAGTCTCTGAAGGATGAACCTGGACTTTATAATTTCAGTCCAACAGTTTTTATGTGCTGTGACCGTAGCAAAATCTGGCAAGGTCTGGACTTTTAATCTTGTTGCTTAAATCTTATTGTGTGCATATGATTAAAGAGTCTTGAAAAAGGAGGGGGAGGCCTGCAGAGGTATTGGGAAGAAGGCCCCACCTTCCTCATACCTGCATACTTATAAAGGTGTGTCTATTTAACCTGCCACAGTCATCAGACACCACCTAGACACACCCTGGGGACTCCCCCTGACTTTGAGGGGTCAGGGCAGGAACTGGTATTTGTGACATGGGTTCTTGTACTCTTTAGGATATCTAAATACTACCTTTAAAAACTGATCTGCATATGAAAAACAAGGCCTGAAATGCCTAACCCATGATACTAAAGCTTGCATTGTCTTACAAATTGGACCAAACGTGTATTACAATTTAAATACTGGTTTAGCTGAAGTTTTGTAACAAAATTTTAAGTCTAGAGCTTTTTCCTCCCTCTGTATCTCCCTCAAACACACACACACAAGAGGCTGAGTGAGCTAATCAATCAAGTCCACAATCCGTGACAAACCTTGGCTGGAGATTAACTGACCAGCTCACATTCTCTCTCCACCAGTCTCTCTAACACTCTCTCATCCTCTCTGTCTCAGAGGTTGTAGTTAGGGTCATCTCCATGTACACAGTAGTGCAGCCCACCCACTAACACATACACATGCAAACACAGAAACCCCCTGTGGTCTGAGCTCAGTCAGGAAATTAGTTTTGAGCCCGTCTGTCATCATGAGCACTTCTCTCTCTCCACGTCCTGCAGTGAGTACTTCTGAAATGTTTCACAGCTGAAGGCTAAAGTGTGAGATAACTAAGAGAGTTCAGTTTTACAAGTTTGGTAGCAGCTCGTTTGAAGCTGTTTGTTGAAATGTAAGGCTTGATCAATGAAGAATTTACCTTCTGAATCTTTTGCAGTGATAAATATTTGTTGAGATCCCTCAGAGTGAGACATTTCAGAAAATGTTTTTTTTTTTTTTTTTTTGTAGCTACAAAAAACATTTCACAAGTGACAGTTGTGTATGTTTGCTCACTTGGTCAGTTACCAAGAGGTGCCCGCAAAGGAAGCAATTTGCTGTTCACGCTTTGCTCGCTGTTTCTCGCAAGCAGGCATTTTGGGCTTTGGTTGCTTACGTAACCCTCTAACCTTTTTAGTACCTTGTCATATGTCAATCAGCGGTCTCTTTAATTCACATTAAAAGTCTCTGTGATTGCTTGTTTCCCAGTTGAGAAAGATTTACTTGGACCTGCCCACTTTGTGTTGCCAGTGGATATTTCTCCTTGAGGTTGTAAATGACATTAATTTTCAGTGGTCTTTTTTTCACCACGTTGCTGCCCCTGTTAGTATTGAAAGGGAAAATAAATTGTGATTGTCAAATTAGCTATTTAGCTAGCCTAGAAATAGCTTTTAAATTCAGTATTATAAAGCCTCAAAGCTAAAACTAAGCTTTTATTTATTTTGATTTATTCAGGACAGTGGCGCAGTGGTTAGCAAACTAAACAAGGTCCTTAGTTCAGTCCTACCATTGCCTGTCTCTATGTGTTAGCCCTGCAACAAACTGGTGACCTGTTCACAGTGTACCTTTCCTATCAACAAAGAATGACTGAAATTGCTTTTCAGCAATGAAGTTGTAGCCTGTAACACTTTGCAAATGTAACGTTAGCTGCAAATGGCTAACGTAGCCTAGCCTCACGACGCCCAAAAACACTGATACATTTACCTTGTTTTGAGCATTAATAAGGTCTTCTTGCTTCTGCTGTCGGGTGAAATCGGAGACAGAGTTGCACAAAAAATCTAATTGTGGATGATGCCAATTAAATTCTGAGCAGTAGTGAAATTTCAAGTTTGATAACAGCTGGAAAAGGAGTTTGAAACTTTTGTCTTCAAAGTAAAAGTTGTGCCTTACTGCTGCAACCAATGTGTTGTAAAAGCGGCAAATTTTACTTTCATTTCATTTCAGCTTTGTTTGTTTTGCACTTTTTACAATTTCAAATTGCTTGGCCAAAATTTAGTGAGTGTTTGTAGACAAGTTGATGTCCTCTGTGCAAACTAGAGGCAACTTGAGCAACCTGCTAGTGACCAAATTAATTGCAAGGTTGTTTTAGATCGAGTATTGTGCATATCCTTGTGATCATTTCCACCTAGGGATTGCCAAAAACCTCAAGTAACCACTTCCCATTTGGTTCAGGAATACAAATTTTTCTCTAGTGATTTTTGGTTGCCAGCAGGTTATCCAGTGGTCTCAAGGCCTTTGAGGCTAGCCATCATATTTTTAAAATTTAGTTATGTATTAACACCATTTGTGTTTTTACACAAATATGTATTTAAACATTTCTTTAAGACCATAGACAGTGTGAGGTTATATTATTCTTACAGTTGCAGCATTTATATATGACTAATTTGTTTCGCCAATTAGGCTTTGTCGGGAAGCATAATTGGAAAAACAAATTAGCAGTATATAAACATAATTTCTAGGAGTAAGGGTTGGACAGTAATGAGGAGAGAATTATAGCGTCCCACATTCATCAGCCATTATATTTTACTTTCTAATTACTTTTTCTGAAAAGAATAGGACTTTGTTGGGTCCACTGAATGTCACACACCATTTAAATACTGTAAACCAAGACTGTTTTTCCTATTTCCGTCGTCTTTTAACAACTAAAAATGTCTCTCTGCTCTCCCAAGCTCCTGTCAGCGCATATAATCTTTCTCGGAGGGATTAAAATACAATGGACTTGTTTTGATTGCTTTTAATCAGACAACACAGACTCGGTGTCATGAACAACCAGCCCACTCATGTTATGAATTCATCCACTCGTATGGCGAGGAAAGGAATTAATTGCCGGCTGTCCATCTGTAGTTTTTATATATGTATGAAGATTGATTTTCTCATTTAAGTTAAAAATGTACATATGAGTCACAGAGGTTCGCTGCTTCAGCTCAGTCTGACAATGGCTCTCTGTGGTGGGTTTTGAAGCTGGTGGGTGGGTGAGAGTCTACTCAACAGGCAAAGTTGTGTTGTTACCAACACCTCCATTATATGTCTCTCCTTCAGAACAACATTGAATATTTCTGAGTTTATGTTACAGAGCACTTTGACATTTAAAGGCTGAAACCAACTAAGACAATTTTAAGAGGTTCTGCACTTTTGCTATTACAAATAGCTTCTTTGTTTCACTTTAAATGTTTTTGTACCAGCTCAGCTTTTCCACTGGGGAATTTTCAAGTTTGTGTTGCTGATATACTGCCAATCATTTTGCTGTAGGTTTGGAGGGTAATCCATCAAAGTGAGGACAAAAAGAGAGTCGTGTAGCTGACATGCTGACACACAGAGATGTGACCTCTCCTCCAGGACAGGACAGGAGCTCTACAGAGCATGTCATCTGACAATTTGCTTTATCATGTGTACTTATTTGGAGGTCTGCTAGTCAGCGCAACAGCTCAGTTGAGGCAAGGGCTAATTTTTATTTTATGCAGTATTTAGAACTGGGACTATTAGACTTTCTATTTAAGCCAAACTTTATTACTTTCTAGATCTGAGACTGTTGACAAGACCAAATAAAATTTTAGCTATATAATGAAAAGTTGTAACTGTAAATTACTTGCCTCACCTTAAAGCAAACCACTGGGTTGTGTCTTTTTTGCTCTAAATAGGAACATATTTAACAAAATTAGCATCATGTCACGATAAAGAACACTTGAAACGAGCATTTGAAGCCATAATCTCATCAAGAAAGCATTTACTGCGACCATTAATAAAGTGAGAAGTGGGCCCTTTTCTCATAGACTCCAGTATAATCAGATTTCTATTTGCAACCAGAGGATTCATCCCCTGGTGGCCATTAGAAAGAATGCACTTCTGAATTGTCTGGTGTTCATCTTTCATATGGAGTTGATAATTTTATCTTCATCTTTTGTTTTCAGTTATGTTGAGTAAATTATCTAAAGCAGCACAATGGGGCATTTATTTTTTAGCGCTTTGATCTTATTATTCTGTCTGATTTTATTTGATCATCTGCTTACGTGCTCTGTGTTACAGATGGAAAACAGTTGTGTGCTGGTATCTAGGATATCCGGTCTTTGCTTCAAAAGTGCATAACTTTGAAGTTAAAATTGAATTTAGAGGTTCAGCGTTCACTGCGGAGGGCAGGATTTGATCAATTTCAGCCTTCCTCTCTCCCATTGCTCCTCTTCATTCCACACAAATGAAAATGAGCTCCTGTGGTTAAAAAAAATCACAGGAGCATGCCTTGCTAATTGGGTGTTGTTCTAATTTCAGTTCACAATGTCATTTTGTCTTCCAGGCAGAACAGTTTGTCCTTCAGTTAATCTCAATTTCTACACTAAATGCCCACTTTAGTGGCAGAATGTCTTTCTCTGTAATAGCAGCTATTAGCATTCAGACTCAAAGTGGTATTTGGTTGCTGCAAAAGCTGTAGTTTGTTAAGGATACAGCAGATTTACCGTGTGACATTTGCTGAGATGAAAGATGATTAAATGCTCTGCTTCTCTCTCCAGTCTCCAAACTTCCAGCGGAACAAAGAGGAGTTTCCTGCTTCATTGGAGAAACTCCGGCAGCTCATAGAAGAAGTTCACATCCTAGAATCATCATCTATTGTTGATCAGGTAAATGGCAAAAACAAGAGAAACTTGCCTCCAATTAATTTTTTGACAAGTAAAACTTGTATAGAAGAATATAAATATAAAAATGAAAAAGTTTCTGTTATAAAATATAAGCAATAAAACAATAATATATGAATTATACAAGGGTAAAACAAGGGTTAACGTTATAATATAACAAAAATTACAATGCAAGTATAAGATATGATGAAATGCACAATTCATCTTTCATGAGTGAAGTCATTATAAATTTGTCTGAAGGTCAGTAGAACAGCAGCAGTAGGATCTGAAACATAAAACCACCACTGAAAAAACCCCAGTTAGATCGTTATCACCTGTATTATTGAGGCATCAAGTATTTTATGCTTGATGTTGGCTGGAGTTGGCAATTTCGATTTTAACGTAATGTCTGTTAAACATGAGTCTTTGCTAGAGGGTATGGGGCTAATTGCACAACACTGCCTTAACTGCATTCCTCCCAACAGTCTGTATGGGGGTTTGTTTTTCTTATTTCCACTCTCTTTATGCCATTGGCTTGATTCTTCCCTTCATCTCTCTGTGGGAATCTGGGCCCGCTTCTCTCTGTCTGTCTCTCCTCCTCCCTTCCTTTCCCTCTTTGTGGATGTCTCCTGAGGCCATGTTCAGACAGGCAGCTCAAATCCGATTTATTCCCCTACTATGAGGCCTTAATTGCAGAAAGTAAAATAATAAAAAAAGAACAATCGAGATAAACCCGCGTTTGAAAAGCTAGTCAGTTGGTTTTAATGTCACACTCTGAAGTTTTTTATGATCATAGTTTCATAAATGCAGATGTGCTACCAGCCAGTCCTACCGGGAATTTTGAAGATCTTAACTTTTTATCACCTCCACCCTGTGCTCTTACATAAAACTGATTGATGGAGCGTATTACCCAATGACATGACATGGTAGAGAGCACTATTAGAGATTACCACATATATGATATTCATAGTCAAAAAGTAACACAAGTTTAATTTTCTGTTCAGCTGAAGAACTCTGATTCAGAAATTTAGTCACTTTCACTGTGGACAGTGAGGACTAAAGATCATATCTGGGAAAAACAAATCAGATTTGGCTGCTGAGTGAACATAGTGCCAGTTTGTCTCTCAGACTGAGTCACATGGACACATAGACACACAGACGAAGGGGAGGATGAGGGTGATCGTCATGTTCTGCCAGGATGACTCAGTCGGTCTGTTGTCTTTCAGCCTACAGCCGCTCACTGAAGGACTCTGTCACCTTGACAAGTTCAGACTCACAACCAGAACTTTATCTTCCAACTTGTTATGTACTCATAGGGTCTCAGTCCATTTCTTTTCACCTCCTCTCGTCTGTCTGTATTTCTCATGCCTGGTGATTCATCCTTCTTCTGTTTGACAAAGTGAGACTTCTGAGAGCTGTTGCGTAGTACTCTGCAGACTAAATATATAGGATGACTTATAAGGTGACTTATCTGTGCTTTGTCTTTTTTAATTATCAACAATTTCTCTGAGATTCAGTTGTTAAGAATTTTTCTTACCTCACCTTATACTAAATAAAACAATTCATACGCTGGGTGTGTGGATCCGAGACAATAACTGAATAAAAATAGTCACAAATGGACCAGGATATGTCAGTACCAACTTCATTACCGTGACTGCTTTTTCTGTCTGTATGATCTGTCCATTGTGTGCTGCTAGCATCAACTGGTGGAAAGATTATGTCCTAGTAGACTTCCACCTAATTTAATGGTAAACAGGTTTTCACTGTAATCTAACAAAACTAAGACTCTGTTGTCTACTGTAGTAGCTCTGGGCATCACCACTATGGTGCTTTGAATGGAATGCTCATTGTAAAGTATCAGCAGGTTGTACTGCTTGGTTCCCAGAGTTGAATTAAGCCTAGTCTTAGACTAAAAGAAAATGTTAATGGTTGGATTTGCAAGTTTAATTTGGCAGGAATTTTTTTTTGCTAGATCCTCTTCCTCATACAACCATCCAAGTTTGGGACTAGCAATGGAGTACACTTATTTATGCTGCCCGAGGCTGGCTTTGAGACAGTCAATTATATCAGCATTCTTTTATTTCATTGTATATATAGTTTGATTTGAATATCACCATGAAATATATTGTTCAGTAATGGTTGAGACATTTTGTTCAATATTACAACTTCCTGATTGTCCCAGATGAAAAGTTATTTATCACTACATAATCATTATCAATCTGATTAGCATGTTATGAGATAGATGTCTAATATAGCTGCTAGAATGTGTGATACACCCTTGGATACTTGTTTCTGATACAGAGTGTTTCAACCATTTCATGTTCAGCACGTTGGTCAGTTGTTACTGCATTTAAAGTGTTTTTTTAAATAAAGTTATCTTGGCTTGGCTTTTACCATTTTTTTTTCCATTCACAACTATTCGTTCCTAAAGAACAGTGAGAGAACTGCTTCCTTTCAAAAGATAAGAGCCTATTTTTATATAAAAATAAAGTTTATTAAAATTGCTCCAGCTGCCATCAAATGACGATAAGCTATTCCTGATCACCGGTGGGTTTCACAACACACCATGTTTTTGACTTGTTTTCCTCTGTTCGCATTAAACTTGTGTTGACTAGTATTTTTGCATAAATGTTGTATGAAATTGTTGCATATTATCTTTTGTTCCCAGAGTTTACATCATACAAATAGATTCTGAGGAAATTTTGCAAATATTATTCCTAGATTGAGCAGAAACTGGAGGTTTTCCTGTCTTTTTTTTTGTGATATTGCTGGTGGCCATTGAGAAAAATTTACTAGCAATAGTGAGTGGCACCTGCAAGCTCTAATGACTGCTCCATCTCAGGGTTTGGTGTGTGAGGAAACGACAGGAAAAGAGGGACTGCTGGGATTTGCTGTTCTGAGCCAAGAATTGACCTTTCACCTCCAGCAGCTGCAGAGACAGACAGAGCAAGAGCTCAGCAACATACGAACACAGTGAGTCAAAATAGTTTTTGTGGTTTGGTATTAGGAGTTGTGAGAGTGTTTCCAAAGTGTGTTTCCTTTCAAAGAGCATATTTTTAGTTTCTTGTTTCTTGGACTTGAGAAGAATGGATAGTTGATGAAGTTTGAGTTGTTTTCTTGTATCTTCAAGCACCTTGTAACTTCAAGAACACTGGTGAGCAACACCATTATCTGTTTTTTGTTCATAACCTTTCTGAACAATGTTAGTATGTTCAGTCCAAGCAACTGGCTTAAGTTCTTGAATCAGGATATTCTTCTGCAATCTGGGTTATGTCTTAAATTACTCTGGGAATATTTTCAATAAATGGTATTTGTTGCATCATATGATCAAAGTACTTCTAGTTTATTGTCCTGATGGTAGTGAGAATTTCTTCTTCTTCCACACTGGTGACTTTGGCTGTCCAAAGTATCACCGGTATCCCTGCACCTCTAATCTCTTACAGGAAGCATTAGTTAATGTTCATGCAATAACACCGTGTAGGTTTATATGACAGTATGTAGAGTGATTACATTCTTGTCAGAACTTTTCTCATTTTCTGAAATGAAACACTGGTTCTCATCGTCTTGGCACTCGAGGTATTTATATCATGGTAGTTTACGTCTACAAATGATGCTTCTTCTAACTTCTTAAAAGAAGAAACTAACCTGTCATAGCGTGTATCTTTACATTATCATAAAGATAAAACATTAGCAACCTATTTAAGAAGTAAGGCTCTACAACCCTACACATGGGGCTGTAGACTGACTATTGGCCTGAACACTCGCTTATCCTGATTACCCTCCTACATATTAATGCATGATAAAGATTTCAACAGTCATCTTGACAGGCCAGTTTTCTCGAGAGTAGTTCGTTTTTTTATTTCTGTTGAACTGTATCACGCTATGACAGGTTAGTTGTTGACAGATTTTCTCTCTGGTTCATTTCTGCAGTAAGGACATCTGGAGATGATGAGTTTTTTTCATTGTTTTGTTTTGTTTGCTCAGTGAAAACAAAAAAAGTCCTTTTGCACGTTAAACCTTTTAGAGCGACATACTTAAACAAACTGAAAACACCCACTTTTCAAACCTAATATTCTAAAAAAATGAATCTGGTAACATTAAAGTCTGTGTTTACTGAAGGATTGGTGCAGGAAATTATATGACAGAATAGATAAAATTCACAATTTATTCTTTACATGTTGACTAGTATCAGTAATCTTAGAGTTTAGGTTCCCACCAATTTCTTTGATTGAAATCTACTGCGCTATATACAGTCAGATCCACAGTGTTTTTTTTCCATTTGATAACTGGGGTTTCCAGTAAATTATTAAGTCCGGACTTATGTGGTACTTCACCACATGAGTGAGGGTGGGATACACCTCTGTTGGTTTGTGGTGCTTTGTCACACACCCGAAACATAATTGTGGGAGTTTTGCTGTATCTTATAACAGGAGCAGGCTCTGCTGGAAAAAAGAACAGGATCCTGCCTGCCTTTATATTTGGATTTCCCAAAAGAGGGAGTGGAGGGAAATGGAGAGAAAGTGAAAGTTAATGGCTCTTCTAATGAATTAGGTATATTTATGTGTTTGTGCACATGGTGATCTGTGTAATTTAATTACCATCAGTGGAGACATCCATACACTAGCATACTTTTTGGCTCATTCTTATTCTAATGAAAATTATTAGAAATTATTAAAAGCCATTAACGTCATAACCTTAATACACGTAACGTAAACAATTCCTGGTGTAAAGTTGCCAGTGCTATGTGGAGACATTTATTGGTCTTTTCTGGGCTTTTGTTGAGTTTTACTGTGCAAAGTTTTGATTTTAACGTGATTGAATGTGATTGTCATCTTCAGTGAAGCATGAATAGACTTAGAAAAACTGTTTGGAGCAGCATCTGCAACCCGTCCCTCTACATCTCAGGCAGACAAATAACAAGCACATCCACGTTATGTAACAGTTGGCCAGATCAACAGAAGTGTGGAAGTATGCTGATTGCAGTGTGCATGCTGGATCCTCAACCCCTTACTATATAGAGTTTTCTCCTGATAGCTCACTTCACTGTGAGCAAAATTTCAGCCCCTATAGTTGAATATCTGGATCTGTCCAAACCTGAAGAGCTTTTGGCAAGATCTGTAAAACAGAGACTTTTAAATAAGAATTTTATCAGATTACTTAGGGTGAACTCAAAAAAGTTTACACCAGTAAACCAAAAAGGAAATTCATTGTATGAGCTTTGTTCTGACTGTGCTGAAGTTAGCAGGTAAAACAGTTGAATTATATATATGAAAAAAACACATTGCTGATGTTATTTGTTTGTTTTATGTTACGTTATGCATGAAAAAGTAAAATAAGTTGCTCCATGTCATTGGGTTTCTCTGTACGTTGTAAGGTAGGAGATAATTGCTGCTGTGAATTGGCACTACATTAAGAAAATGTAATTTAAGTGAGCTTGTAAACTGTTAGCAAATCACAGTAAATCAGATGGTAACAGGTCTTGGTCACCGCCCTGTTCTGTCTTCCTCTCTGTACTCCTGCCATCAGCAGACAAGACGAGCTGAAACACATCTTAGGATTGAAGGTGTGGCAGCATACACACACCCACCCACATACACACACACACATTATTGTGAGCATATTCCCGGAAACCTCCTAATTTCTCAACCCTGTTGGTCCTCAGTGCCAACGCTGATCGTCTCTTGTCACAGCTTGGATCAAAAGCTTTATGAGCAGAGATGAATAATTTCTCAGTGAAACAGTTACATGTTTTCATCATGTTGCCCTGCCCAGTAGTACCAACTTATCATGTCCACTTAGCTTACTGGAAGAAGACGTCATCCTACATTAAATTTATTGGGGTTTTCTTTGGCTCTAAAGGAGGCTTACCTAATAATGTTGGAGCCAATGCTGGGTTTGGTTTTGAGCAAGGTGAATCTAAGACTCAACAATCTACCTGAGTAGTGCTTAACAAACAGTTTTCATAACAAGCACACAGCAAAACTTTGAACTTCTATAGCTTAGCTTCTTTGTTAAATAAACTCCTCCAACATAAATTAGTCTCAGTCCTCTGACAAGACAACTGAGCCGCTCTTCTGAGAGTAAAACCTTAATCCCAACTGTAACCCTGGATTCAGTTGTCCTCACACACTCTGTTCTTAACCTGAAATAATGAACAGTACTATACGCAGTGTGACTGTCCTATAAGGCAGCTAACGTATACACTACAGGCTACATCAATATGTGAGCAGATACAATAGTAATATTCTTTTAATACTTTAACATATATCTGTATTTTCATAATATATTTGAAATTAAATAATTAGCTTACTGACATTTTCTGGTAATTAAGTCAGTGTACCCATGTTCACCTCACCCCTCACCGGGTTCTGTAGACCCTAAAAGAGAGGGTGCAGAACCGTGGTAGGTTCAGACAGTATGATGTTGCATAACTCCAAAATTAAGCTGTGTTTTACCACAGTGACGTTGGCGCCATCATTAGAAGCAGATCCTGTAAATGCCAGAATTCTATTGGACAAATCCTCCATAGTGGAGGTTTGTTTTTGGTAAATTTTGACTTCAAAGCCTGGCATGAAATCAGGGAAGAGCATTAGTTTGTTTTCCAATTTAAATAAAGACCTTCCTGTGCATAACCTTGAATGTTTTCCATTCAGCTTGCAAACATTTGCAGCTGGACTGCATTTCAGTCATCACAGAGAACTATATATATATATATATATATATATATATATATATACATATATTGTGCATGAGCATCATCCATTTGTCCAAATGTTGTTTTCAGTGCTCAATGACAAACAAGGATGGGTGCAGATGGCAAACCCTGTGATGATGTTTTTTTTATTAACTGTGTGAAATATCTTATTCAAGTGCTTTTGGCCTAAGGAAATAAAGTAGAGGTAGACCAGTGAAAATGCAAAGAAAATATAAATGTATTTAGAAAATGTTTTTAGAAATTTGTCAGGATGAAGAATTCTCTATACGTTCAGTGTTTCTAAAACAAGGATAAAAAGTTCTAATATTCTTTCGATTGTTGGACTGGAGAGAAAAGGCCAACTTCTTCCAGTTTTCTTTTTTTAATGAACAGTTTCCTAGACCCCGACTGATGCTTGAAATAAAAAAAATTAAATAAAAAAAAATTAAAAAACAGATTTTGGGACCAATAGTCCAAACATGCTGTTTTTATTTATTTATTTTTGTTCAATGTTAAAAAAAAATTCTTTTTTTTTTTTTTGATATCATGTCAGATTAACACGTTCAAGGATCAAAACTGGAAAACAAAATGCAAAAACTTTTGCATTGCATTTTGTTGACCTGCTCCACTGTGAAAATCAGAAGATGATCCAAAACAGTACAAATTGTAAGATTTACTAGTTTTGACCAGGGTTGTCACAATATCAGATTTGCAATAAATGATTAGTTTTGATCAAAATAATCCAAAAAAATGTTACTGTGGCATATAAAAAAAATTGTATTATATTAATAAATTTACTGTCACTTTAATTTACAAACCGTTTACAAAAAGAACAATTACACTGACAAACAAGTATTTCAAGTTTTATTATATCTGCATTATAAACACAACATCACAATTCGAAATATTGTGGCTATCATCAGTATTGCTGTGTTGGTGCTAAATGTATCTGTGGAAGAAAGCCTTTTTTCTGTTATTACACAACTTAATTCTGACTTGATAGTGGGAAAATTGTTAACTAATTAACACATTGTATGTAAATGCACAAATGATATAAATGTTTTTAAAGTGTAAATTCTCTTTGCACCAATCAGAAATCTCACATCTTGAAACTTGAACAAATAAAATGAGATGTCGCATTTATGAGAAGAGAGCGCTGGAGCTGTTTGAGTGTGTTTTTCAAGTATCTCAAAACAAACCTCAGCTCCTGATCTGTCTCATTTAAAAATAACAAGATGGACTTTTTATTTTAAAATCTGCAGCAGTGCATTATGGACCAAAAACTCTCACAAACATCTGTACAAAAACTCACAGACTTGGATGAAAAAATAAAGTGTGATTGTGATGGATTATATGTGTTGCTTTGAGCTGTATTTTCCCATAGACAGACTGAAACATAGTCTTCAGTCTGGTTACGCAAGGAGAAATCAGCTTTTTGCCAAGACCAACAGGCAGACTGGCAGTTTGGAAACTACCCAGCTGAACTCTGTCAACTCCTCTTCTCGTCTTCATGTTCTTCTTCTGTTCATTCAGTTTCTACTTCATAACTTCCAAAATCTTCTGATGTTGCCCATAAAATTGACCAAGAAGGCAGACAAGCTCTGATGCTTCTCTGATTTATCCTATTAAATCAAATTTCCTTTCCTGGTTACTGGTTTTTAGTTTGAACATGGGGATTAATAGTTCACTGTCTTCAGGAATTTCACTTGTTAACAAGCCTAATCTCATGGATATTTGCATCGACAGTATGATGATGGCTAATGCTAGCTCTTACAAAACAAGAAAATATTGGATTTCCCCCTCACTGAAACTGAAGCAAAAATGTCTTGGATGTGCTGTACCACAGTGTTTATTATGTTATTTGTCAAATATTTCCACTTCAAAAACATACAAAGTTTAAAGTTGAATGTTTTAACGTGGAGGTCTGTGGGCGCTGAACAGCTTTTGGAGCCTCGAGTAGCCATTGAAAGAACTGCACCATTCACGAGCTGACTTAATGTTTTTTTTAATACCCAGAAGATGCAAATTTGACTAGTAATGAAATTATTAAAAAAAAAAAAAAATCTATGATCTGTTTCTGCACATGTACAAAGGTTTTACCTTTTTTGAAAGTTCACATGACGTTGGATAGATGTATTTCAAAAAGAAGTATGTTTCATAGATGAACTGTATTTTTTTTTAAACTCATCTACCAGCATTCAGGCTTCATACCAGCAGCTATGTTTTGCTAAATTTAACCAGTCATGATTCCTAAATCTAATAAAACATGAAAATGAAACTTTGTTTCCACTAAAATGTAAAAATGAATGACAGCCACCTTCTCTTCTCTTTGTCACGCTTTCAGCCTGAAAGCACTACAACTTTTGTGCATGAGCTTAAATTTTTGTGAATATTTTATATTTGGCTGTGAGACTGAGGTATGATAATAGGAAGTTGCACAAGTACAGTGCAAAGTCCACCTGTCTTTTTTGAAACTTGAAAGTGGACCTTTTTTCTCCCGGGTTTATTCTTAAATATCCAGGTCTGATCCTTTTAAAATTTGTATTTATTAGTTTCTCTCTTACATATGCAAAATCAGGCCTTTCTTTTTGTATTCCATCTCTTTTATATCTGTTTTTTTTTCTTTAACCTTTCTTGATTTCTCTTTCTTTCTTGCCTTTTCTTTCTTGTCTTTCACTTTTTTTTTCTTTCATGGCTTTCTTCCCGTCTTTCAGCATATCAAGGATGTTTGATTAAACAAGACTCCACATGATTTCTTCTCTCCACTCCTTTCTTTGTCGGTATCTGTTTCTGTCATGCCCTGCTCCTTCTTATTATGCTGTCAAAGCCTTTTTTAGCTCATTATTGCACTCCTCTCACCCTTTGCTTTTATTTCACCCTCAACTCCTCTTTCTTTGTGTGTGTGTATGTGTGTATATATATCTATATATTCATATTTGTCACACATTTCTTCTTTTAACAGCACAGCACCCAGTGTTGTGAATCCCTTTCTTTGTAATATATCAGTCCAGCAAAGCCTCCATAAGATATTTACTTCAGTGGTGATAATGACGGTCTTAGCTGCTCTTCAAATCTGTTATGAGAACTGTTGCTGGGGCTAATTATCTGGCGATCCAGTGACATAGTCAGAGTGTTGAATCTGTAACTTGTGAATGCACCTGCAAACAGTTTTAGTTTCGGCTCTAAATGTATGATTTCAGCAGAGATTGGAGTAAAAGTGGAGCCTGGTATTAACATGCATGATCATTTACATAAAGCTGTATAGCGTCACCTTTGTCCATGATGGAAATGCGTTCTGGAACAGATTTTATACATGAGAATAAATTCTATATGCCACAGTGTATAGATTCTGTGTAAACCAGACACAAGGAAAATTACATATGTGACAAGCTGCAAGCAGTGAGATACATTAATATAAAAAAATAAAAATAAATAAAATGACACCCACACGTTTTTCACCTGCAATTATGGAGTAAAATGTGTTTGTCACATACATTCTCATAATTATGGAACCCTATTCACGCTTTTCTGTACATAAGCCCCTAATCAGAGCACACTGACAGCTGGCTGTGTGTGTGTGTGTGTGTGTGTGTGTGTGTGTGTGTGTGTGTGTGTGTGTGTGTGTGTGTGTGTGTGTGTGTGTGTGTTTCACAGAAAGCAGGATTTGACACATTGTTACCATGTGGTGCGATGTGCGTCTGTTTACATGTTCACGTGAATGTGCGTTCTCTCTCTCACTCACTCACACACACACACACACACACACACACACACACACACACACACACACACACACATATTGGTAATTAATGTCTTTTCACCGGGATGGGTGATGTTCCTCATCGCAGTGTTTTAATGAAGTCTTTTGATTGGTTAAGATCAGGTTTGATTGACAGGTGACTGATGAGTTAATTTGCATGAACTTCAGAATTTTTTTTTTCCCTCACGATGTTAATTTCTTCTAAACAATGAACTGAAAAATGTAGATTTCTGAAGAAGTTGGAAAAAAATAATTGGAAATTCATCCACAGTCCAGCAGGGCAGAGCTACACCGCACAGTTTGCAGTGATACCGCTGTCCCCGATTTCAGCCGAAATGACACTAAACTGTTGTTGGTTCTTAACTTTTAAAAAAGTTACACAGAGAAAATGGGAGAAACATCAGGCTCATGTGAAATTCACTCAGATCCCAAAAAACCCTACAAAAACAAATGCTAGCAAATGCAATCTGTCTTCATCAAACAAAATTCAGAATACTTGACTAAAGGTTTGTCCACCAAAGCCAAGTATTGCATCTGGAATCTTTATTTATATTGCCTCAGCTGTGTTGTATGGGTAAAAGAGAACAAGTTTAAAAACCACAGGAAAACTTGACATATGACTGTGTAACCTGATAGCACTTTGCTTAATGTACATACTTCATGGTTGTTGGAGAACTTGAAGACCTTGGTTCTGATCTGTTAAGACCTTGCTATATATATGCTGTGAATTTTTGAAAACCGCTATATTCATATATATTTTAGAGCATGAAGTTTCTTAATAAAGTTTCCTGCTTTAAAGTAGATGACATAATCCAGCATAAATGTCTTTGAAACATGATGATCACATGATGGTCTGATGATGGTGGAGGAGAGCTCTGTCTTAACACGTCGCTCCAAAATCTCCAAAAAATTGTTCAGCTGGGTTGAGCTTATGTGACTGTGGAGGCCTCGTCATTTTCCACCAGGACAGAAATATTCAAATATTGGTATAACGGAGCTCTCCTCACTTTTTGGGGTGCAGTTCAGGTTTTCTCTCTTAAACTGAGACATTTGCACAACTTCCAAACAACATCCTTTCTCTTTCTTCCAGCCGCTCGAAGTGAATGTAAATCAAAGATTATAGTCCTCTTTGAGCTTTACCTCAGCTTTCTGTCTGTCTCACAACAGCTCTCATGACACACAGCCGAGTCAGTGGGCCCTCTTGAAAACCTCATTAACACAATGTTAATATATTTCCCAGAGTGCCTTTGTGTTTTTTGTTTTGGTTGTTTGTATCGTTCCTGCTAATTTGTCTTTCTCTACATGTCGATTCTTCAGTTAGTTCATCAAAGGCTTCTCAGATGAGCCTCCTCTTCGTCCTCGCAAACAAAACACTTCTCGGCCTCTCATCACCTGCTCTTCTGACACTCGTGCAGAGGTTTAGTGCCTCCCAGTGGATGCATGCTTAATGACAGTGCATGTACAGTACCTTGAAGAGGCACTGCATCTTATTATGTAGCCATATAGGGCCTTTATTATTCCCCCTGTTTGTACTCGGGCTAAGTAAGTAGCCATAGGCACTGCTACCACTATCTTTTTGCTTTTTCTAATCAAATTCTGCTGCTGTGACTGTACCAGCTCATAACAGATAACAGTAGTTAATATCAGAATGTAGCTGTGCAAGAGACAACAGCACCTACAGTCCATGTTAATGTGAGTCAGAGTGTGGTTTTTGAGTATTTGCCTGCTGTTGACTTAAACCGGGAGCAACAATCACTAAATCTGCATCAGCTGTTCAGCTCTGTGTGTAACTATGAAAACTGTGTTTGTTCAAGGGAGGGACAGTTTGAAGTTAAATAGGACCCCACAGGTTAGTCAGCAACACTTGATGTGGTTACAAAATAGCTGTCAAGGCTTTATTATGCGGAGTGTTTTGAGGAAAATAGTGAAAAGAGAAAAGCACAGGACTGGAGGGTTGAGTGTTTAGAGTATCACAAGTTATTCAGTCATTTAAAGTTCTTGAGCTGTGATGCTGTACCTGTCGGCCGTGTTTTCTCAGGCAAATCTCTCAGCTGTTATAAAACAAACAGAGAGGATTAAAGTTTGCACTGCCTCGTCCTTCTCACTGAGTTCAGAAGCAGCTCAGGAACAAAGAACAGCAGAGCTTAAGCTTCTATTGCATGCTTTCCTCCCCAGAAATATCTGACTCTCATCCATGTTTTTACTAGTTTTGCACTGAAGTTTGTTCATTGTTTGTGCATTTTCTTCTAAGCATGTTAGCTTCATTTCTGTCCACGTCTTCCCGTTTGTCTATGTGATTGAACCAGATTTGTCCAAATGTATGCATATAGCTCGTATTTCTGCCAGTGTCCCTTTAGTAAAAATCAGCATGTTACTGTGCTATTTTTTTTTTAAGTAATTCATAATGAAAATGTTCTTATGAGAAATCACAATATATGCTATCTGCCACAGTTTGAGTTCTAGTTTTTCCAGCTCAGACGGGAGTTTGACATTCAATTTGCAAACTAAATTTTTCTGTTTGTGTCGTCAGACTCTTTCAGATTGAAGGCCGCCAGCAGCTGCTGACCACTGAGCTGTTTGATCTTCAGAAGAGGAAGAAACAGGCGGAACAAGAGCTGAAGAGAAACTCCTGCCTTCAGACATCCACAGTAAGTGAGCACAGCAGGAGTCCGTGTCTTGTAGAGGTCTGATTGTTTTCCAGCTCCACTGTGTTATTCTTGGGCTGTACTAGAGTAGCTTTGCATGAATCACAGGTTAAAATAATACTTTTTAAACTTATACTGGGCCTTATTACATCTCCACTGTCTGAAACAAGCAAATTTAGCTCTTTCCTCTCCCTTTAAGCCAACTTTCTTCTGATTAACTGAACACTGCAAACACGAGAAGTGGGTGGGATCCTCTCTTAGATGGTGCCGATCCCAAGGTCGTGAATCAACGTCTGTGTTCGGGCATGCAGCGTTTTGAAACAAGACTGATGATGAAAGTGGCTCAGAAGTTAACACACACAAGGCTAGAGATAAAACCAACAAACTGTGCCAGTGTTGAGGAATCCGAATATTGAAGCAAATAAGTCATAAATCTCACTGTCTTTACTCAGAACTGCTCCTCCTGAGCCTTATGTTAAAAACATTTTCCATTCCTTTGCATCATAGCTTCAGTTGTCTGCTTGTCGAGAGCTTCAGGCCTCGATCACTGAGCATTTGGTCCAGTCTGAGAGGCTGGTGTTCCAGGAGGAGGCACTGAGCACGCTCCATAATTTACTGACCCAAGACTTGCAAAGGTACCAGGAAGAGATAGAGAAACTGACCCATTTCACACAGAAAATACTCGGAAAACCCCACAGGTACCCAGCAACACAGAAATGATTATTTAGTGTACGTACAACCTGACAAAGTAGTTAAGATCAGGTGGTTTTCTTACATTAATATCTTTTAAGATTCACCTTTTTTTTTCTCTCTTGCAGGGCAGACAGAGAGGAAACCTTTACCAACAGGCAGAGCGAAACCAGCATGCAGGGAAAGAACGAGACAGAAAACAACATGGTATGGTTAACTAGCATTTAAACTTCCCTCACAGCATCCACAACGCTGTTATCAGCTCTGACTCTTCTCTGTAGGGTGTTTTTAGAGTCTTATTATTTACATTCTGTTAGTTAGTGGTTTTTTAGGCTCACTGGGCACAGGGAAGTTTTTAAAAAAGGTCTGAGGTGGTTTTTGGGAGACCCACAAAATACTCGACTTCCATTTTCTTTGTGCACACCAGCTCATGGTTTACGTACATTTCAGGCTCAGGTTGCCTCGGTGACCCTCTGATGTATTTACTAACAGGTCATATGTCAATAAATGGTATTCTTCACACTTATTGGTAGTCTGAAATCACAGGGAATCACAGTTCCCACCCAGTTCACATTGCCAGCAGTTATTTCACCCATTGTGGCTCAAAGTGTCCAAATATGATTCACTTTCTAGGCTTCTGGTCACAGATTTAAACACAACTGCAACAGTTTTATTACAATCCTGATTTGATTTTTTTTTTAACATTTATTTTTTTACTTAATTACTTACACACTTGCCGACAAAAACCCATGCAATGGCATTCTGGGGAAAAAAAGGTGATTTTTAGCCTGGATTAATTCACGTGACTTTAAATCCTATTGCTTCAAGTACATTTAGACAGTAAGTTTTATGTAAGTTTTAATAGCCACGGTAAGCTAGACTTCATAAGTTGATGTGTCAAATGGTGTAGTGTAATGTTGACACTATAAGCATGATATAATGTTTTTATAAGGTGTATAGGTGCATAAATGGGTTATTTTTGCCAGTTGGTATCTGGTTGCTAGGCAACACGACAAGGTCATAATATCTATAGATAAGAACATTCAGGGGCCTAAGATGTACCTGTGTACCAAGTTTGGTTGCTCAGTTGCTGATTGTATAGGAGGGGTTGGTGGACAAAGAAACAAATATGTAGACATGCATTATGGTAAATTTTATGTTTTATTCTGAATTATTTTACACAAGAAATTATCATTCCTAACAGAAGGTTGACGTCTGAAGTCTCACATTGTGTGCTACACCTGGGAGAAGGAAAAAAAAGAAGCTCAAATTGTTTTATTTAAATAGTCTTTCATGACTGAAAATTCAGTATTCTGTATTCTGGTATCATTAAAAATTCTGTGTTTCTCACCTTAGGTAGTTTATTATAATACTTTTCTAGCATTATAATGTAAAAATCATCCATCACTTTCAGTTGAAATGGGTGTGTTGATAAAGGCTAATGGTGCAATGAACAAAAAATTAAAACAGAAAAACACACAAAGAGATACAGCTTGGTGCAGGTAGAACGGCATCACAGTGTCTCGGTTATTGTGTGTGTGTGTGTGTGTGTGTCTGGCACTGGTCCAGCTGTTGTCAGTCTTTCTCAGACAGAGTAGAGACAGAGGAAACATCTGCCTGCTCATCTGGCTCTGTCTGTCACACACACACACACACACACACACACACACACACACACACACACTGTTAGCATCTTTCCCTAAAAAACAAGCCATAATAAACTGACACAGTTGTGACAGGAAACGATGAGGGAAGAAACCTGGTTTGGAGTCTTATTATAACAGGAAACCTGTCAAAGTGTCACCACAGTTTAACTCATGAAGCTTAAACACAAACTGGAGACAAGCCTGCTGCCAACATGCTGCTACTCCCGCACAGAAATACAACATGAATCACGCTCATTGTCTGCAGTCTGTACAGATTTCACTGAAGAAATACAAGCATTCTATTTTTTTCAAACATCAGTATGTTATTATTCTGTGCCGTAGCACAAGTCTCAAGGACAGGTGCATTGCAGGAAATAAAAAGGAACCAGAAATCAGTCTGTCACCTGTACTTTTATATTTAGTGACACAGTTTTGCTCAGAAGACCTTTATAATCAGGTTTTTTAAAACCTCAACATGTCCCGATAGTTAAAAAGAATAAGTATATGATCCACTAGGGTCTGCTAGGTGACACTTTAGTGATCAAGAAGAAATGGTTCAAGAAAAAGTTTATGTTTACACACTAGCTGCAAATAATGCGTTAAAACCTGGGGGGTAAGCAACACTTGCTGACACTTAAAAGCAGGTTTACATTTACTGCAAATTAGATTTAATTATTGTTTATATTTGCATTTTTTGACACCCATGTTTTTTTTTTTAACACCCAGGCAGCAGGATACCATCATTTGTCACCTTCCAAACTGCAAAGATGATTTCTTTTTTTTTGTTTAAAAAATTAAACTTCTTTAGAGTTGGAAAAAGAAGTATTTTAGTTCAGAGCTTAGTATCGAGTATTGCCTTTTTCACAAGGTGTCTGTGGGCATTGGTGTCTTGGTGCAGCAGGAGGAGGTCTGTGGGGAGACAGAATGACTGTTTTGTTAGCCAGGGGACTTCTCTCTTTGTCTGGCTTTACTTTTGCTTTCGCTCATTGGTTAGCTTTAGGAAAGCAGCATGATTGGTGTTTAAATTCACAATTTACAGTAAACCTACTTGTTGAAAGATGATGCTCAACAGTGCCCAGTGTATTTAAATGTGAAGAAGCATCTGCATGTGATGGACTGGCATTTAAAATCATCCCAAAGAACACGGGGCACATGCCAAGGACATTTAGCAAAACAGCAATGTTTGGGTTTTTTAGGAGTTAGAATGGACTGGAAACCTGGTAGTTCAGTTTCAAACCTATACATCCATTTTCTGCAACTTATTCTGGGTCACTGGACAGAGACCAGACCTCGCTTCTGGGTGACATCGAAGCTTTTCTAAGCCGTATTTCGAGGTGTCCTGGATCTGTCCGGGCTTGAAAGATATTCCCGAAACACCTCACCTAAGAGGTAACCTGGTGGGATCTTTTTGAAATCTTGCGCCTCACATTAGGCCCATACTAATATCATTAGTATTAATACTAATACACAGCTCTACACTGCTTCCTCCATTTATTTTAAATTTAAATGTAGCTCATATTTAGCAGTTCGATCAACCAATCGATGCTTTATTGTAGCATGAATTAGAAAAAACACATGGCCCTTCACTTATTTGTGCACTCTTGGTGTTAATGATTGAACTTTGCTTATTGCAGTCTGTCCCGAGTTCATCCCGACTCCTTTAGCTAGTTTACATTTTCAAAGCTGCTCATTTGCTAATTAAAACACTTTAAACTTTATAATTGGGACTCTACAGTCATTTCTCATTCTGGTTGGTTAGAGAGGCTCCATTCCTTCCGCTTTATGAAACTACGGTTATTTGTGCCAAATTGTGATCTGCAGTTTAACAGAAATATGCTCCTGTCACCTTCTGACTGAGTTTGGTTTCTGACAGCTGAAGTCCCTAGTAATGTGGCTTTAAAAGGAAATAGGTCAGCTTGTTGTAACATTGATTTTTACAGCTGACAGATGTCACAGAATTTGGCTTGTGGCATTTTATTTATTTATTTATTTATTTATTTTTTAACCCTGATGCCCAAAATAATTTGCTAATACAGTGGGAAGTGAACGACTCTGCAGTTTCTGTTTTGTGCTGGAGGTCTCAGTGGACCGGCAGGGCGGTGGAGATTGAAACGGCTGGTGTCTTCAACCCCCTCTAATGTAGGCGAGCCACGGTGACCCGAGAACCTTTTTATCAGATTAGCTGTAGTTAATCTGTCAGAAAATGGATTTGAATAATCACACATAATTTTGATTAGATATAAATCTAATAGATTTAGCATAAATAAGGTTTTATAGATACATTGATCCATCTGGGATTTTTGATTTTTATATTAGACCACTTTTCACTGTGGGAATCACTGTGTGCATGTGTGTATTTTCTCTGCTATATGAGATACCAGTAGTTGTGTCACATAAAGCTGCAGGTGCAGATATAAAGGAGGTTTCAGCTTTTAAAAGTCCCCGCAAAGACAGATGCTAAAAGCATTAATGTGTATAAATTATAGTCCAAGTCCTGTCAGACCTCGCAGACACGATTTGTTTGTGGAGCAGCTGGATGGAGCCGAAGGTGTCCCCCTTCCATCAAACTGCACTCAAAGAGAGAAAACCCCTCTGAGTGATTATAAAAAACACACAAACTACAAAATAAAAAATAAAAAGTCTGTAAAAACTGGACACAGGTGCAATTAGTCATCAGTCGAGGGCATCTGGGGTGTGAAACAGATAAAAGCTCTGCAGCAGTTTAACCTCGTGGGAAAATGTTGTGGAAACATATGTTGTGAAGTTCAATCTAGGGTGAAATGATTGTATTTGCTATACAATACTATACCTTGGTTCCATTATATTATAACTTTTTGTCCATGCAAACATTATTTTGAAGTCTGCTCACTGAAATCTATTCCGCATTTTACCTCCATGCTGGCTTTTAGTACATTTTCCCTACAGTGTAGAATTCAGCTAAATAATACCATTTCAAAACATGTAAATAAATCCGGCAATCATATGTCTGAGCTCCTGTTTGCTATTCCCACGTTAAAGAAAGAGACATCCAGGATTAGTTCGACCAGATTCCAGCCTGGTTTGTAGCAAATCTTGCTGTTGAAAGGATAATTGTCGGCTAAACAAAGTGCAAAAACAGGCAGGCCTTGAGGACAGGGCGACGGGTTGGTTGATTAATCTCTTTTATTTGCAGCCATGGAGATGGGAGGAGTGTGGGAGGGGAGGGGGGACAACAACAACAACAACAGAGGAACATATTGCTAAGCAGATTGCCTCGGGCCAAACGTAGCTTGACGTTTTGCTCTCTGCGAGACACGTACATGTTCAACACAGCACTGCAGCCACTAATTGGTTATTTATTTATTTATCTTATTTCTTCTAACGTTCTTGTTTTTACTCTGTATGCTTAACTTGTTTTGGAGAAAGTGGAGGGGATTGAGGAAAGTTATGAGCCTTGACAAACACTGAGGGTAAAAGTCACATTTGTGCTGAAAAAGGTGAGAAGTGGAATTATATACAGTGAAAAATTTCATATTAAGATATAACCCATAAAAGAACAAAGAAAAGTGCTTACATTAAAAAAATCAACCAAAAAAGATGAAACGACCAATATATTGTAAGTCAAAAATGTAAAAGAGGTTAGAAAACCAGCAAAGCCACTCAAAAAAACTGTATTACATAAAAATGAAGCAGATTTGTAATAAGAAGAAGAGAAGATGCGTTAGAGCAGAAACTAGAGATGACATTCTGCTTTACTTAGAAAAAGAAACTACCAATACCAGTTAGAAAATTAGAAAACTACTTAAACTACAAAACAACCTGAAGAAATCAAAACCCAACAACCTAAAAAATGCTACACAACATCCACAAAATGCTGGGAAACCATCAAAACCCAGGATCAGCAATAACCCATGGCTTGGGATGACCACAAGAAGCTAAAGAGCAAAAGTGACCAACTTAAAAAACAAAAAAACCTGAATAAAACTACAAAAATTAGCAAACAACCTTAAAAATCTAAAACCCTAGAAAACAACCAAATGAAGCCTTAAAAGATCATCAAACGAAAACAGAAGACAATCCAAAGAATTCAACTCAAAATATGAAACCTAGAACCATGAAAATATAGAATATTGTTTAAACAACCCAAAGAAACTAAAATGCATTACAAAGCTGTTAGAAAACAACACTGAAATCAAAAAGTAAAAGCCAAACAAAAAAAGGGTAAAAACACAACTTAAAAAGGGCAAAAGAATCCAGTAAAGAAAATGGAAGAAGGTAGAAAAGCACCACAAACATAAAGTAGAAGAGAAGCTTTAAAGTGTTCTCTCTTTTCATCCAAACCGCTTGTTTTGCCCCAGTTTTCGATGTCACTGTTGATCTTCATCTCCGTCCTCGTCCTCGAAGCTGTCAGGCGCCGGCAGAAATAATGAAGTGTTTGAAATGCTCTAGGCTTAAAGGATGAAGCAGGTTTGGTCCTTACAGTTGATCAAATTTATTGTTTCTAACTTGAATAGTTGTTGTATGTTCTATTGTCTGGCGTGCAGATGGCCACAAGCTGAATCTCTGTGTGATCTCTGAGCAAACAGGCCTGTCTATCACACAAATCCATGTAGACTCTCACAAACATTTCCAGCCCCAGATTAGATTGTTCTTCTTATAACACCTTGGAGAAAGTTAAAGGATTCCACCCCACAAGTTTAGACAGTAGATTATGTAATAGGCCAGAGGAGCACTTGTTATATAATGTCCTGCCTTTGTGTTTCCAGTCTAAGACATTGATCCCAGAGAAATTTCTCATGTAGTTTCAGCTTCGCTTCCAAAATAAATTTAACTGAAAATGCATGTTTCAGACTAGAAGTGATGCTTTCAGAGCAGAGACACAGGACTCGTTTAGGTGTCCTGTGGTGTCTAATAGTCCAGTGGATGCTTTGGATCTCTGTGGATTGTATTGTACCCTCCATGAGTGGAGTGGGATCTGATGAGTTTGGAGCCCAGGTCATCACCTTGGGCTCTTTGTAGAGCTGTTCACATGTGTTTCCTGCAGTGTCAGAATTGCCCTACTGGAGAAGAAGTTATTAGTCTGCAGCAGTGTCTGGGTGATACATGCCAAAGAAACATCCGGATCAATATTAGGACCCCCCCAATTCTGGAGAAAAGCCCCGATCACTTCTGCTGCATCAAGCCTCATCGGCAAGATATTCACTGTATTTCCCAGAGTGCATTGCTGCCTTATATCTGGGTCAGATGGTGCACAGCTCTGCGCCATATGTCTGTACTGTAGTGAGGCCACAGGGAATGGTGGACCCGTGTGTGTGTGTGTGTGTGTGTGTGTGTGTCCAGGACTTTAGGGAATTTGTGGTTTTCCTGAATGAAGCTCTGTCTGCCTGTCTTTGTTTTTTGTTTTTCCTCTGTCTTCTAACATGAGCACAATTCAGCTTCCAGTTCCCGTGTTGATTTTACATACTGTAGGTTTTACATGTAGGTGCCAGCTTATCACAAAGATTTATGACCCAAATAAACCTCAGGTTCAGCTGCAATAATTTATTTTTTTTCCCACTGTTACAACCAACTGAAAATCCGGCCACTGGTAAAGAGTGCGCCAGGGACAGCTGGATGTGTGTGCAGTTTCATGGTTTTCCATATTGAAATGAACCAAATAGATTTGGTTGGGTAATCTAAAGTAAAAGCACTGCATTGTGCCTTTGTGAGGGACCAGCTCATTAAGCACTCGTATGGGTTGATGCCCCTGGGAAACAACCTTTGATGCCTAAAATTTGTTCAGTATCTGCCAAAAATATACAGACATATTCTGCACAATGTGCAATAAATATAATAGCCTTTTTTCTACTGCAAATAAAACAGCTTGTTTCAGACAGCAGATGAACTGAGGGTCTTGATCAAAGCTCAGTATGAGATAAAGAATATTATGAACTGTGAATCAAAGCTGTGAAACTGGAACTTGCATTACAAGGTCTACTTTAAGTTGCAGTTCACGCACATGTTTTGGATTTCTTCTGCTGTGTTTTATATTTTATGCTGAAATTCTATTCAAATACTTTCTTAACTCACTATGTATTCTTAGCAAAATGACTCCAACAGTTTTAAACATTTAAAATTAATATGCAGCATGAAAGTAAATTATGAGTATATCTAAAAGATTCAAATGTATTTATTGAACAGACGTGTCCTGTGATGCCCTTAATTGGGCTCATACAAAATTGTCAAGCTCTGGATTATTGCCATCACCATAGTAATGTTATGTACAGGACATAAAGACACGAGCACAGCAATGCATACACGTTCTCACATTCACTGCATTCACTGTCTTCTCACACCGCAAGTCCACACTGAGCACGCTCACCTCACAGGGCAAAAATAATAACATTAAAAATCATCAGCTCAGAGCTAATCCCTCCACAGCCTGTAAACATTTTAATACCACAGTGATTAGCAGTGATCCTAAACCCTAGACAGACACCCATCCACCCTCCCTCCCTCTCAGGCCAGGGCTTCTCTCCCACCCCAGCTTCGGCTCACAGTCCTCGGGGGAGGCGGGCAGGCGAGTCCCTGGATTAAGGCCACTCGGTGCTTTGGACCCTTGAACCTTGAAAGTTAAACCCCTGGATGCTTGCCACTTCATTTCTCTAAGTGGCACCATCCTTCTTGTTATGATTGTTAATTAAAGTTGGATTTATTCAAGTGGCTTTTTGGCATAAAAGGAAAAATCCTGACATTTTCTGTTCTTCTTCTCCTTTTTTTTTAAGCAAGAGCTGAGCAGATTTTTGAATTTAAGTCCCTGTTGCTGTCCCTTTGTTTATTTACCTATCTACCGTTACATTTCTGTGTGAGAAAGTCAGATGTTGTGATATGAGGTGGGGGTGTAGGGTAGGGTTTTTTTTTTGTTGTTGTTCAGATGAGCGAGCAGATGTTGCAGTTTCTCAAGAGGGATTTATGTCAGGATAGGAACACACTTTCCCACACACACACACACACACACTGACACACAAACATACGTTCACACACGCTGGGATTCATGTCATTATGTATGCATTTCATCAGTCAACAACATCGATGCACTGTAAAGACATGGGCCAGAGAGAGAAAAACACATTATTAAAATGCTGCTTTAAAAATAAACTTAAAGTGATGGTATGTATTTGATGCTAACCATTCTTTGGAGGGTTTTTCTCCTACTTCTTGTAACCACGTTCTAGACTATATAACACTTTGTTACAGCTGCTTATATGAACATAGTATTAAAGTCTCAAAAATGATGCTTTAAACCTGCATTCTTTCCAGTGACCGGCAGGGGGCAAAAGGGAATAAATCTGATTATATACAAGTCTATGACAAAATGAGTCTACTGTTCCCCTGACATATGACCTTGGTAAACACTTTCCTACTGAGTTCATAGTTACGGTCAATAGCTTCAAGCCCCATTTAACACAACATAATTTTCATTTTGTAAAATGTGGACCCATAAATCGAGTAAACATCATCCAAGCAGGTTATATTTATCTTTATTGCCTACATGTCAAGCAACAAGTGCCCACTTGTTCTCAGTCAGAGCCACACCCTTCGCTTGAAATAGTGATGGTTAACATGGTCTAACCTGTGTTAAATTTATATTGCCAGTCATTTAAGCCACCATCAACTGGGTGTTCAGACACTTCTGTAACAGTTTTTTTTAGGGATCTGTTATTGTGTTCACCTCTTTCAGCACACACCTGAGTCGTCTTCCGTACAATCACCACTTAGTCCTCAGCAGACTACCACCAAAGAAGAGTCACAGCAGTCCAGGAGAGCCAGTTATAAGAGACCAGTAGGCCTGACTCGCAATTCAGTGCAACGAGCGGGCAGCATCAAAGACCTGATTACTAGGTTCTCAGGTCCGGATCACCAGGTCTCACCTTCCGGTTCTCCACAGAGCCCTTTTATGGGAGCTGAAGGAGTCCAAAAGTCGGCTTCGATGGAGGCTCTGGAGTCTTCAAAGTCAAGTCCATCCACACCGATCAGTGCCAGTCAAGATGGAAGTTCTATTCCCAGCATCAATGTGACTCCACCCTTCAAGGAAACCATTCAGAATGGAGTTGGACCAGTTCAGAAAGGTTCCAGAACTACTCAGATAACATCAAGAATCAATGTTCCACTAGGGGACGGTGCTGAGTCCAGAAGCCAAACAAACACTGGTAGAGACTCAGTGGCTGACTCTGGAATGGGATCGGTAAGAGACCGAAACAAAAAAAATACTCCTGACCGGCAGTTTTGATGTCCTTGCATGAACAAAAAGCTCTGCAGCTACACTGCGTGAAGATGGCATGACTGCATGGCATTGCAGGTTTACTTAAACGCATATCTTGCATGAAAACCTTGTCTTCAATTGTCGTCCTTTTTTGTGCATGAAAACCTATTAAAACCCATTAAATGTTTACATTCAGTTTGCTTGCACTTCTCTTGAATTCATATTTTCACTCTTGCCCAAATTTACCTTTTAGCTAGGTGCTTTTGATCATGTGTATTTGGAAATGGAAAGGCTTTCAGGTAAATAGCAGTAAGTCTAAATGAACCCCTGGGCCAGTGTTTAAGCCAACGCCGACCATAGAAATCAAAGAACAAGTATGTTCTTTAAGGTTAGCAGTAATTTTAACATATAATAACGTAGTAATTAACAATTTATTTGATAGAATTGTGTTTCAGGCTGTATGTTGTTAAGTACAGTAAACTCTATCTTTGATACCAAACAGCAGACAGAGGGAACACACAATGAGCTGCTGAGCATAGTGAAGTCTTTCTTTAGTTGGTGGAGGCAAAGCAGAGTTAAAAAAAAAAAAAAAAAAAAGGATTCAAAACCTAAAGCTGTTTGGGAACATTATAATAATATATCAGCACTGTGTTCTTTTTGCCCTCTAGTGCTCAGAGAACCATAAGTCTCCCTTTAAAGAAATGTCAGTTAGAACCAGGATGAAATAGTAGAAAAGATAGTATCTTGGTGTTAATTGCATGAAATTAAGTCAGTGAGCCAAGTTTGTTTCTATTTATGCACATTTTTTTTCCCACAAGTCAAATCAGTTTGCCATAGTGTCTTTCAAAATGATATATTTTGCCATCTATTCTGTCATTTTACCTTCCCGTGCCATATATTTATTTTCTCTCTGCTGTCAATTGGTGACAACATCATCACATGCTCTGTTAATTCATTCTTCATCCGTCAGTTCTTTACGTTTTCTAACTTGGTGCATTCGTGTTTATATGCTGACTGATTTCGCCCCCTCCGACAGATTCATCCAGGTTTTTCATTCCTCATTTTTCACCTTCTGTCCCTCCAGGAGTCAGAACTGGATTCAAACAAGCAGCTGGACAGCCCATCAGAGGAGGAACCCTCCATGCCCAAAGCAACGATAATCAGCCAGAACCCGAAATATCAGCTGTACCTCAACAACGATCTGAAGACCAACGGGTTGAGTGGCAGAGATGCAGATGGTCCAGGAAGCGGCGGAGGATCAATCGGGGAGAATGGCCCCAAGCTTTCCCGATGGGAGACCACCCGGATTGGGGCAAACCATTACAAAGGGTCCCTGGAGTGTTTGGCCTCACGAGATTGGGACACTATGTCTGACAGGGTGGGTGATTCAGACCATGTGTTCTGTCTGTATATATGCGTATGATTCAAGATCACTTTTAGAAAAATTAGATGGCGCCTTACTTCCAGAGTAAAAGCAGCAGTTATTAAACAGTGCCCTCTTCTGGAAAAACTCAGCTTCTAGATTCTTAATTCCAGTTCACAGCAGACATGATCATTTCACTGAGAAAAATGAAAACACAGACACTTCTAGAAAACATTTAAAGTTTAGTGTTTGATTCATTTAGAGCCAAAGTAATTCAAAAAGGTAACGTTTACATTATTACATATTATTTATATCCAAATTTCTTACCGAAGACTAGTTTTATAATCCGTTAGTAGATTCTGATCATGTCAAGATTCCTCATTGAATGTTTCAAACTGAATCGCTTTAAATTTAAATAAGTACACATTTCAGCGAGTGAGGTTCACACAGTATTGCCATTTTTAATATTTGATCCTTAATGTAGCATTAATAAAATAAATCTTTTCCTTTGCAGTCATTGAAACGTGCCCAGTCCTGGATGAATCTCAAAAAACAGGTCTAACACAGGCCGTTCTGTTTATCACAGAATTCAATGAAAGCAGCCTTGCATGTCCTCTCTGCACCAAATCAAATCTAATCACCTTGTTTGTATGACTCAAAAAGCAAAAATAACAAAAAGAGAGGCTTAATGCAAAGCTAACCCTCTCTTTTTGATGTGAAATGATACCATTGTTTATCGTATGCATAATAATTAAGGACACAATGATTTGTAATTTTACAGCCCGGAACATTACCATCCTGTTAAAGTACTGTAGGTACTGTAGCATTAATGGATGTTTTTGTGGCGTCTGTTACTGGTATGAATGTGAATACCAGTATAGAAAACTTGTTTCAGTCTTCACGTTTGTTACTTTAACAGGATTGCTGCGCATGTCTAATAAACACAGCTGCTTTACAGCACACGCCCACCTTTGTTCATTTTATGTTGATGTGAGGAAGGCAATCGTGGCTGTATCTGCACTTCTGAATTCACATTCTGAGATCCTTGAGCTTTATTTGTCTTCTTTAAGTCTCTCTATTCATTATTGACATTTTTGACTTTTTTTTTTTTTTTTACAGATGGGTGTCGTTGACAGCCCCCCCAGAGTGTTTAACAGTCCATACTCCCAAGCCACCTCTTTGGAGTACAACCCCCCTTATCGAATGTCTGAAAAGGTTTGTAAGTTGACCCCACTTTAACTTTGAAACCACTTCATTTATACAGTGTCTTGAAATGTACTAAACCTGCATTTCTTTTCTAAAATACAGCAGATTTACAGCATGTGTACTTGACAAAAAGTTTTTAAAGAGTGCCAATAAACCAAATGTTTCTTTTAAACTTTTGTAGGAAATAGTTTGCATTTGTTTCTGCATAATTAATGTTTTGACCAGGATGTGGAGTCACAGCAGGCTACTGACCCTCCTCTGTTCGCCTCCCCTCTTTTCTCCATGTTCAGGGTAAACTGTCTCCTGCCACCTCTGAGATGAACCTGTACACCTATAACAGTCGCAGCACGAGTCCGGTGGGCATACAGACGCCGACCCTCATCTCCCCCCGCCCCCGTTTCTCCACCTACGACACTCTGAGGAGGAGGACGGAGGTCAACAACATGGTACGTGTTTACTGACACACACACACACACGTGTAGCACATACTCTGACTTCCACACTTTGTAATGGGTTTCTGTACATTTTTCTTGCTACAGGTGGTGCCCACACACTACAGCATGCGCTCTTCCACTCTGGGAGCACCCAATAAAAAAGACTACATAGCAGAACTGACCAAACAGCTGGACACCATTCAGAGAGTAAGCCCCATTTCACTTCTTGTGGATTCAGTTGCCCAGAAAAAAAAAAAAAAAGGAGTATAGATTCAAATTAAAACAAAAGCATTAAACAAATGTCTGAGAAATGCAGACTTATAGCATGTGTACCTGACCAAAAAACTCTCAAAGAGTGCCAGTTAGGCTCATTTAACTTTTATTTATCTTGTAATGGGCCCTTTGCGCAGCCCTTTATCCTCTGTTTGAAGCAAGCCACTTTCCCTCACTTCCTTTCCCCCTTAAGTGGCTTTTTTCCTGATTGGCTGCCCCTCTTAAACAGAAGGTTTGAGGAGTAGGTGGGGGTCCATGAATCCTCTCTTCATGATGTCACAAATCTGTTGAATACTGTTAAGCACGAGTCTGATTTGGACCAGAGTCACCAGATTTATCAGATTAATGAATCGGAGAGCACCAAACAGGACGCAAAACAATCCACTGTGTGAGGAACAGTTAGCTCCTGGTGGTTTGTAGAAAACTGGATTTTTGATGTGGTGTGTTGTCTCTTCCAGCGCAACCAGTTCCTGGAGGCAGAGAGTGTGGAGATGGAGAAGGAGAGGAACCAGATCAGGTTGGGCATGTGTTGTTTTTCTGTAGTTGTACTCGAAGTCAGCACACTGTTAGCTAACCGGGGGCCGTGCACTTATGATTTTAAAATTAAGCTTTTAGCCTCATGTTATTTCTTTCTTTTCTTTTTTTTTTTAAGTGTATTAAGTCTATTTCAATTTGTTCTTGTCTAAACCCATAACAGTCTACTTACTGTCTGTCTGTGAAGGTTTGAGATGCGCGGCCTGCTGGTGAACAATGAGGACCTGCTGAGAACAAACACACAGCTGAACAACGAGCTGAAGCGGCTGAGGGAGCAGATGATAGAGATGGAGAGAGAGAATCAGTCCGTGGGGGAGCGGTTCAGAGAGATGGAGGTGTGACTTTTTTTTCCTTTTTTTTTTTTTAAAGATAAAAGGATGCATAGAAGTGATTTGTAGTAGTATAAATGTTTGGATGGGTGACACTTGTGTTGTGCTACGCAGATTGAGGTGAAGCAAGCCAGAGAGGTGATGGTGGAGGCCAACACTCAGGAGTACGCCTTCAACTTCCTTGAGCAGTCGCTCAAAAATAGGATCCAGGATGCTGAGGTATGCAAAGTTAGATGGAAGCAGCTAAAATAAAATTTTTTAAAAAAGATCACATTAAAACCTGAGGAGGAACTCACACCAAAATAATCTAGATAGATAAAAAGGCAAAGGAAAACTGGATTATGGGGTGTACCATATCTTTAAAGTGATTTCCACTCATCCAGATATCCAAAGATGTAATTTACAATTTCTTTGTATTTTTTTAACCACTTTCTCTAACTATGGTCACAGAGCAGGGAGGTGGGACTCGGGGTACACCCCTGTGTTACTCTTTAGTATAACACAGCACGCAGAATACAAAGAATCCTATATGACATTCAGTGATAATCCAGCTTAGTCAATATCCAGCTTGGTTTTATTTGTCAGTGAGGGACTAGATTATCTATGTTACTGCACATTCAGACCAGTAAGAGACACATTTTTCTCTTTTACAAAGAAGCTGAACTATATGCATGTTTTTTGTTTTCAGGAAAATCTGGACAAACAGACGCAACACGCTCAGACTCTGGCTGAGAAGTTGTGGCTGGCAGAGAGGCAGCTGGAAGACGTGGAGAGTGACAAAGAAAGCAAAGACAAGAAGCTGTCTGACCTCAGCAACACCATCCTCAGGCTGGAGACAGAGGTACGGACATAGTAGACAAGTGGAGACAAACAGGGTTCATTCCTTGCACTGAGGCGATGAGCAGCCATCACCTCAGAATTAGATTTATTTAGAAATTCTCTGAAAAGAACCACATGAATTGTCATCACTGAAAAACCTGACAACCCAAAGCAGTGATTCCAAAGCATAAACTGCACCCCCTGGTGCAGCATCATTTACAGTAACAAAGTATGTGTAGAAAAGGCTTTTAATTTTCTTTTCCTTTTTAAATGGAGTTTGAAATTGCCGTCAGATTTTTCAAATTAAAAAAGCAGTACAAAGCATATTATTCTTCATTTCTCCAGCACTATGAGTGCAGTAAAATCTATTCCTTGTGCCTCCATGTGTAAAAGGACTCTTAAATTAAAGCAAAAACATTTAAATTTGTTAACCAATTAGATCTTTAAGAAATGTTTGTAGTGAGAATGTGTTTTTTTTCCCTATTACTACAAATATAAACTGTATTAAACTGTAATAAGTTTATATCCATTTCCAGCTGGGTGAGGCCATGGCGGCATCCACTCAGGCTAACGCAGAGATGAACCTGCAGCAAAAGCTGCGTGAGGATGCCCAGATGAGGTTGGACGAGCTGGAGGAGTCCCTGCTGGAGAAGGAGCAGGAAGTGCAGAAACTGCAGAGCCTCGTGACCAAACTGCAGGGAGAGGTATGTTGTAGCGTTTGAGCTTCAGCTGTACTTTGAGACATAGTGGCCTAATAGAGAATAACAGCTGTGGAAACCTTTGGAGTACCCACAGCCTCAGGACCTGTGTGTTTTCTGTATGTGTGTGTAGGTCTCTGGTAAGCTGTTCGATAGAGAGCGTTCACTGGAGGAGGAGATTCAGCTGAGAGAGAGGCTTCAGCTGCAATGTAAGCAGGCAGAAAGGACTGTGGACGACCTCACCATGGAGCTGCACAGCACGAACCAAACCAGAGACGACCTGGCCAAACAGCTCAAACTGGCTCAGGTACAGTAAATAGTCTGAGGCGAGGCAAGAGGGTTACACTGCATCTTTACACCAGATACTTTATTGAATGTGATCAAAGAAACAGTCAGACAGAAACATTTCTAGGTTTTTGTATAAGATGATATTCACAACCTCAGCAAAACCATAGGGACCACCTACCTGCCATGGATTGTTAGGCTCACAAATTTAAGTTTGAAAAATTCAGCCTTCAGCATCATAAAGGAATAATCTTGATTTAAGCTTTGATTTACCATCCATGTCAAAAACATTTGGTCATTGGAGGGAAATTGTCTTGAATTTGGGGCGACAGCTTTTAGGCATTACTACTGTGCCTCCTTATTAACGTTCGCCTGTGCCATGCTCTTTGGCGGGATGTTGTGGATCCTTGCAAGAGAAATGTGGCCTACACAACTCTAGTTTTCAGAAACTCATTTAGCTGAGGGTTTCTGTCTAATTTTAGATTTGGAAAAAAAACCCCCAACTCATATTCAGAGAATGTCACCCCCTGCCGTTGCTGTTTTTAGATTGGCCCTGTCATAGACAGCTATCTGTGTGGGCCAGACAACAGCCCACATTAGCCTCATTGACTCTTTATCTAATCATCATGTCTTGCCCTTCACCTTAATTTGCTGAATGAGTCAACAAACATTCATCATTTCAAGGGTAGAAAGCTAATTACCTGCTCAACAGCAGCACACTTTTCTTCAAGCTGTCAAACCGCTTCACATAAAATTATTTATTTTCAACACTGAAAGAGGAAAAAATGTGTAGGAAATTTGCTATTTTTTCTCTAATACCCTTACTTTGCATGTGGTGCCCACATTTAAAGCTTCAATAAAAACAGCTGCTAATCGTAGTGATTGTAGTTAATAATCAACAGGAAGAAAAGTCTGATTTTCAGCAGCAGATTAATACACATTTGGTTTGTCTAACTGATTCCAAATAAACTACCATATGTGTGTTTTATATACAGCATGTCAGGCTTTTATACACACATGTTAAGGTTACATCCATTGTTGGTTTTAGTCCTTTCTTTTGATTTTGCTATCACCAAATTCCTGAACATTTCACCATATTTGGATCAGGTGACATCCAAAGTGTCTTTGTGTGCATGACCTAATGAGTCAAACAGAGATGTCCACTTGAGTTAATCATTCATGCAAACCATCAGAGTTTGGGGTTAATGGGGTATTAATTATGCAAATCCCGTTTAGCAATCAGCATGCTACAGTGATTCCATAATCCTGTATATACGTCACGTCACCATTTCTGAAGATGCTTAATCTGTTCCGTTTTCAAAAATAACCTGAGTGTCAGACATTTTAAAGAGTGACCTCACAGGCTGTTTGAGAGGGATTCAGATCACAAGTTTACTTATTTTGAAACTTTCAGGAGAAGATAATCGACCTGGAGAGCGATCTGGAGGAGCTGCATGACAGCGAGCAGAGATGGGCCGCCAAGCAAAAGAGAGCCATCGATCAGGTAGATGCGCTGGGAACAGGAAGTGTATCAACTGAAAACTATTCGTATAGAACTGATTTGATTGGTTATTGACACTCTTTTTGTGTTTTGACCTCCAGACCGAGCAGCTGCAGCTGAAGCTGATTCAGGAGAAAGATTTGAATGAGCAGCTGGAAGTTGAGAAAGTGTCAATGGAAAGACAGGTAATCTGTGTGGGCTTATTTCTGGTCTTTTTATGCATGTAATGAGTGTTTGGGCCTTAAATTCAGAAGCCAATATTATATTATATGCATTTGAAAAGAATATATTTACTTTTTCTGTGCACCATAAACCACTTTTGAAGGGATTCTCATTTGCCATTTTGTGAAAATTAAGCAGAACATTTCATAGATAAAACAAAAACTTGCCATCACTTTGTGGACAAAAAGACGAATCAGATCTTATTAGTGTCATTTCTAAAAGAAACACTTATAGCTGCCATGATTTCCTTGTATTTAGACATTTTTATACACAAAACAATGTAAATAAAAGGAGGCTTTTTTCTGTGTTTTGAGTACTAATAAAAAGTGTGTTTGTGTAGCTGCGTGAGCTTCGTCTGGAGGTGGAGGAACTGCGGAGCAACAGAGTACAGGAGGATGTCATCTCTAAGACGGAGATCAGAGTCAAGGAACTGGAGAACTTACTGAGGGTTGAGGAGAGGTCAGTTAAAGATCTTCTCTGTGACCGAGGACAGCCTGCAGACTTTGCAGGAGTACCTGCATGTGTTAAATGGCTTTTTGCTGTTACACTACAAGTGTGTGTTTCTGTGCAGGAACAAAGCAACTCTGACAAACACCATCAGTAAGCTGGAGAGGAAGATCAATGAGCTGAGTGATCAGATGGAGGAGGAGCACCGGATAGCTACTGAACAGAAAGACCTGGTAATACAGAAACAGACACACATTTGTACAAACCTATAAAACAGCATTTCTGTCTCAGACACCCCCAAGTGGAAAGTGTGTGTTAGCTGAAATATCCAAAGCTTCAATACTACTAATTCTTAAATCACCGATTATTATTATTATTATCATCATCATCATCATCATCATCATCATCATCATCATCATCATCATCTGCAGTAATTTCCATCCTTCCACTACTTTATTTTTACTAACCTTATATCGTATTTTAAGTTATAACTTAACTTATATACAGTAGAGAAAGAAGTTATTAGTTTGCCTTTATATTTTATCATCTTGCACATGCTCGCCACACAGGGGCGGTAGAGTAATGCAAGAAAGTAAAGGGTTTTTTTGTTTTTTTTAAAAAGTGTTTTAGGATTATCTAAATGTACTTGGAAGATCACTGTCGGATGCTATGACTGGGAATGAATTTGTTCTTTCTGAACAGAAATTTGGTTTTTAAGTCAACTAGTTTTTCTCTCTGGGATCCACTCACTACTTGGATGTATATTTGATTTCCTTTTATGAACAACTTTTTTTTTCTTTTTCTTTTTTTTAAGATAATCATAGAAACAAACTTCCCCCGCACTCTTTTTCCTTTTCTAATGGGACGTATTTGTATGGTGAATTGTTGACTGATTGACCCACATAATGGATTAACAAACTGTGCAAAAGTGGCAAATGTTTTTATGTCGTGTACACTAACCAGATGATCTGATAATCTGTGATTTGTTCTCCAGATGACCCAGAGGATCCGCTCTCTGAAGCGCCAGCTGAATGAGGCCGAGGAGGAGGCAAGCAGGAAGGAGGCACAGTACCGGCACACCCAGAGAGAGCTGACTGAGGAGAGGGAGACAACCAGCCGCCTACAGAAGCAGCTGCTTGACCAACACCTGCAGACCAAGTATGAACTGTACTGCATGCATGGACTGTTGATAGCTCATAATGCATAACAGCTACTTGACACTTGTATTTTCTTTCATGATTTCTCACCTTGCAGATTTCGTTTTTTAACCTCCTTACATATTTACGTACCCTCTCATAATTTTGATGGCAAACTAATAAAGCTTCATCTGTATCCCTCAGGCGTAAGGAGACCATGACAATCCGTCAGACTCTGGATAACCTGAGGTTGGACCTGAGTGACGACGATGATGATCTGACACTGGAACGTAGTACAAATGTCACCAAAGTCTAAAAACCCCCTCACTCTAAATTCCCTCAGCGGGAAACGTGTATAACCAAATGAGAAGATTTTTTTTTCCTTCCAGGCTTTATTGTTTGTTTGTTTTTAAACAGGAAATGTCTACAGGATAGTCACTCTTTAATACCATCAGGAAAATTACATTTCTGAAAATCGGAAAGGACAAAACAATCCTGCACGTAAATGCACCACAAGTCCTGTACTTTACTGTGTTAGCTCTGTTGTGCTTTCCCTTTACATGCTCTCCGTGTGTGCTAAAGTGTGATTCTCTGCCCACATTTTAAATGCTAATTCAAAGGGTAGTAACTCTTGTTTGTCTTACCTGGGAGTGGCCCAGTGAAAACCATTTCTCAAGCGTCTCCTAAAAAACTTGTGGACTTGATCGCCCTCTTCTGTTGATCGGGAAGAAATTCAACCGTCTAAAGTGAACGACAGAATCACCTGGTGGACTTTCTGCCTCCCTGTTCTCCTTAAAGCCACAATCTGCTCGTTTGCCAAAGAAAATAAACCTACAGGAGTTTGCTGCAGAGACATGTTGACACTTATACTGCAAAAGATGTAACATAGGTGACATCACCCACCTATCATTCAGAGCAGTCAAACCCTTGAACAAACTTGCTTTAAATTATAATAAGTTATGCAAGTTGCAAGTTATGCAAAAAAAGGTTTTAAACTCATTTCTGAGGGAAAGCCAGTCCCAAATGGCCATTTGAGGAACTGCAGTTGAGGTTGCTGCTTGATATCGACCCATATTACGGAAATATTATTGTTTAGAGTACTGACATAATAGAGATTTGATTAAGGTGCTGTGTAGTTTTGAATCCAGTTGTTCCACCCAACTACTCAAGTCTTTTAGAATGAGCTTTAAACCAGTAAATGTTCTAAATTATCCAGGTGCACAAATGTTCTAAAGACTTCTGGTGATGATGGGAAAGAGGACTTTTTCAGTTCAGATCTCAGAAAGCAAATAATGATTCAAAGAATCAGAGCTCTCCAATCTCTCAGCTTTTGTATTATTTGATGGCTCTTTAATGGCAGTTCTTTCCTAAAGAGGGTTTTTTCTACATTCATACATGCAGTATTTGGATTTTGACATATTAGAAGAAATAGCAAGATAAATCTGGTACATGTGAGGGATCTTTAAGTAACTGTGTAATTCAAATCAAAGCCCATTAAGCAATTATTTATATGAAGTGTGTGTATGTGTGTGTGTGTATTATGTTTGAGATTTTTTTTTTTTTTTTTTTTTAAATCATTTCTTAGTGGGGAAAAGTTTTTATTTTATAGGAAAAAAATACAGGAGGACTTCAGAGTTCAGTTTTGGGTATTTTGGGGGGTTTGCTGCTGTATAGACCTATTGTGCCTCCTGCATGTTGTACCTGTACATGAGATAAGCTTCAAGGCTAAGATTTATTTCAAAAAGAGGACAAGACGAATGAGGCGTTTACTCTGGTCATTTTTAAACATGTAAAAATGTGTCGTATTGAGGAGGGAACAAAGATTACGTATGCAGAAATGAGTTGGATTCACAAAAGAAAATCCTTTTTTCCTAGGATTACCTCAACTACTTTCTAATTTATATAAAAAGTCAAGATTCTGTTATGAGACAGGAAATCAGAACTTTAACCCAAGTTAAAGTTTTGCACACTAGCTGAAAAATTACAACATTCTGATCTCGTAACTTACCTTTGTAATTTTATAGTAATGCATTTTTTTCTTTTGTGAATGCAATCTTCATTCATGTATGTATTCTGATTTTAGTTTAATATTCTGCATAATTTTATTTGGAGGATAGTTGTTTTGTTTAAGAAAACCAAGCATTCAGACAAAAACAAACTAGATTGTTGAATTAAAATCAAGAGTGGAATATTAAGCATATTTGACAGTCATTCTCAGATATCGGTAATATGCAAAAAGTAGTTTGAAGGATGTCTGTTAGAAATATATTAAAAGCTAATATTCACACAGTTTTAATTCCCTGCTATGTTTACATTTTTTATGTTTTTAGCTTGTTTGGAAAGAGGCGTTTAAATCGCAAGTTTTGTCTAGGTTGCTGTATCTCAGCTATAATAACTACACTACTGCATTTTTTTTTTCCTCGTAGCAAAAGAAAATGAGGGTATCTACAGAAATGTAAAAAGAAACTAAATATGCTGACTTATTTTTGTAACTATACTTCACATGGTTCCACTATTCTTGGGTATTTATTTTTCCACATTTTCTCTTTTGGTGAGAAGTTTCTTACTACAAGATAAAATAAATTCTTCTGCACTGTGAATTTGAGTTGTTCTTTTTTGCGCTGTTTTTGAGAAGTAAATGACTTTATGGCCTTTTCTGGGGAGAAGTTACTAAAAATATAACCAACTGCACAATAACAGAGCTCAGGATTAAATTTGATGTAATGTTGTTCTGCATTAGTCAATGAAATACAAAAAACTATACTTTTGTCAACATGCTTTTCAAATATAAAATACATAGAAAAAAAAAACCTATTAGCCTGCTACTAACCAACATTTTATTTTCATGTAGCTGACTTCAAATGTGCTTTGTCACATTTTCTATTTTGTGTAGGTAATAAGTAAAGTGGCCACTGTTTTTAAACAGTTAAAAATTAATTACACATTTATTAGCACTGAATTACAAGAGCATTACCCATGTAATGTTGAAAAAAACCCCAAAAACCCCTGAATGGTAGGTTCTGCCATTGCATGATTTACGATTATGAAGCTACGGATTGCAAGATTGCTGGTACAGTTTGTACACTGCACTTTTAGAAATCTTGTAAGTTAAACCTTTTCTTTACAGGCTAGAAATTTCTATGCTTATAAGTGACGAAAGAAAGAAAAAAGTAGTCTTTACTTCAAGGAAATATAAACAAGTTCACCACACTGGGGACTTCCAGCTTCTCCCCCTGAAAGAAGCTCAGTGATATCTAAGAGGACGCAATTCACAAAGCATTAACAAACTCCTTTCTATTTGTATCAATTAACCTAGCATGACTACACACAAGCAGAAGTACAAAACAAAGACAAAACATCAGAAAGTTATTATAGTACTAAGTTCATTTTTAATCAGCTCTCAAGTTGCAAAGTCAATCAATCTATAACAAATGCTTCGGCTAGATAAAATGCAAACAACTGACTCTACAAAGATACTCATCAATACATACACGTTCAGTTCCGGCTTATTACACTCTCAAAACCTTTTTGCTTTTTTTTTTTTGTTTGTTCCTTTTTACATTTTATAACTGTTACAAACAAAACTAGCATCGGTGTCAAAAGCAACACAAGTATTAAAATCATGACAAAAGAAAATGAATCGCAAAAAAAAATTCCTCAAAGTTTTGGTCAAATGTTCAGGCAGGTTTGGTTATTTCACCATAAAATCTTGATTTTGGTCTGATAGTCAACACCACGGCAGGGCATTCCTGTCCAGAAGATTCAATGACTGGACTGACTTTGGGTTTTGTTTTGTTTGTTGTTGTGAGGAACAAGGTTTTCCTGAAATGGAAGCAGCATTGAGTATTGCATAAGAATAACACAACTATTTTCCTAAGTCAAAGAGTTATCACATTATATTTTTTGTGATTACTACTGACTCAGAACAGGACCTACTTTGCGCTACAGTCACATAGGGGTTGCATTTAAAACTAACTTTGTGACAAATAAATTGTCTGTTTATGAGAACACAATACAGGAAATTGTGTAATTGTTCTTTTTGTATGCTTTTGTTCACTCATGTAGGCAATTTGCCAAAAAAGACAATGCACAACAGACAAGGTTAAAGATCACTGGGCGCATTATGGTCTTTAGATATTATAACAATATGTGACACAGCACACGAAACAGCCAAGCAATCAGGAACAGCAAGACTTTCCAATATTTCACGTTTGCTATCTTAACTTGACCGTCTGCAACTATCTCTGAAAACTATATTGGTAAAAAAAAGTAATTTACTGAACAGTTTCTGATGAATAAGCAGCAAATAAACAATGCACTACTTTGCTGAAAATCCTCGTCCAGCAGACCCCTGCTCATTTTAGCCACGCACTCTTTGGGTATGTAACCTAACCCAGGGAGTGAATGAAATGTGCCACCTTAATGATGCTGACAGCTTTTCTGTACCTGGCCTGTGGTGACACTGCTCTGCCGAGTGTGGTGAGAACAGTTTCTTGTGAACCTAGGGGAGTTTTTGAATTCAGGTTAATGATTTCCGAAAGAGTATATATCCATCAAAGTCATACAAACTACATGAAAAGATTGATACATGAAATCTATTTTCAAACATCAACTTGGAGGAACATTTTAAACTTTAGCTGGATTATGCTGCATCACACATTGTTATAATTTATCAAGCTTTGGAGCACTTCTGAAAGTTTTTTTTTTTTTTTGCTTTTTCATGGGGAAATAGATGTGTTTAAAAAAACAAAAGGCAGAAAACAGTAAACAGTAAACTTAGTAGAATAAGTACTCAACAATGGCTGTAGTCAAGACATAGTCACATTCCCACAGGCAAAATTCAGAGAAGTGTATATAATAGGTGCGGCCAATCACGTCTGCTTCCACAACATAAAAATGCATATATATAAGTTTAATTCGTGAGCAATTTATCAAGGAAACTAAAATATTAACATAAATGTGTAATGATAAATGTATTTGCAACTACCTCCTCCAGACAGAAACACCACACCGCGGTTGGTATCAGATACCTTTATAATGCATCTTAGCTGACAATAAGACGGCAGCGGCCATCTGTATCAAGTCGCAGCTGACATGTCGGGGAAAAAAGAATAAAAGAAGCAAAACAAAAGCAAACAAACCAAAAAAAAAAAACAAAAAAACAAAACTGGATAAAACCAACAAATGTTTTGCAGCTCCTGCATCAGAAACACTGAACGCATCACAGGTCAATCCATTCTCATAGTGTCAAACATGCTGACAGTGCAACAAACACACAGGCATCGATACACACATTGAAAACTGAACGAACGAGTACAAACCGCAGGCATCAGAGAGAATTCACACACAGGAGATCCAAAAATAAAAGCTCTTAGAGGTACTTAGATTGATTTGTTGTTTTGATAAATCTGACATACACAAAAAACCCCAAAACATCTGACTTCTGTTCTCGTTTGCCTCTGATTTATAATCTATAATCAATAATGCATTAAAATATTCAGTAGCTCACAAACTTTACAGAGGATCAGACAGAAGAGTTATTATAACAGGCACAACATGACCGCAAACAGTGTAAACTTTCAAAGTGAATTCAAAAACAACACTTAAGACACAATAGGTTCATGGAGAAAATGACGGTCAAAAACAGCAAAAAATGGACGGAAGATTTAAAAAAAAAAAAAAAAAAAAAAAAAGAGGGGGGGGGGGGGGGGGGGGGGGGGGGGAATAGAGACTGAAATGAAGACATGATGAGCAATATTGGAAGAAGGGTTCAGGTAAAAACCGACAATTTGTCCTAGAAGATTGTCACAATTAAAGGCATTGGTTGAGGAAAATTCTTGCCCATTTGGAGAAGGGTTCAGATCTCAAATACAAAGACTTTTAGTGTTAATCTGTTTGACCCGAGCTGCGATTTTGACATTGTAAAGTTAATCAATATTGAAGCAATTTCCCTAACTTTATTAGTCCTAATAAGTTGCATGTCATCTAGTTAAAGTAGTTAAGCAACTGCATGTCATGTTTTGCCTCATAATTCATTTTCATCAATTTCTATCAACAAAAACTTACCAAAAAGAAACATTTAAGCATTCAAGTAAAGATTTTCATAAAATCAACACTTTAAAAAAAATTTAAAAAAAAAAGCAGGACTAATTAATATTTCTCTAATAGCAATAATTGACATGACTATGTTAAAAACTGACACTCACAGAGAACTCACAATTATGCAGCATGGTACGGAGCTTTTTAGCCTCTTTCAGCTTTAGTTTTGGTTTTACGGCACGTTTACTACCCGGTTTGGTCTTGCTGCTCTGGCCAGCCCAAACAATTTCAACAAATGGCAGACAGGCAAAAAACAAAGACACAAACATTAAACAGCTACAAATCCAGTTTTATTTATGGAGGAGACTCAACCAAAGCTAAGAGGAAGGTGAACAATGGAGTAAAGAATTACAACTCCTGTCTACATGCGCTAGGTGTGTAATCTGGCTTCTGACTGCTAACATGCAAGGACTGCCACTCGATCTTCTGCCCTCTAGTGGCTAAACGATAGATTTCTGCTAAAACATCACTCGCTTTATGAATAAAAGGTGGGCCAGAGTAAACTAATAACCACACATTTACTTAGTTCGTTTTACTGAGGTTTCTCTTCCAACTATACTTTTAGACATAAGTGGCTTGTACATTATAACTATTTTACCCATACAAACAACGTCTGCATAATTTACAACCAAAATAAAAGATAACACCTGTAGAAAACATACACAATGCTGCAAACCAGCCTACAGAAAGACAGAATTTTCTGCCAAGTAACTGGGAGACATCAGAGTCAATGCTTCATATTATCAGCAAATTATTGTTGAACATCTAAAAATCAAATATACTGTAAGTAGCACTTAAATATGGCACTGAAATCAATTGTTGGCAAATGAATATGTTTAGCTGTCAAGAAAACTAAAGTAACAAATATTTACTTGAAAAAAATGTTATTTAACACACTGTCAGATTCAATTTGTGGTTAAAGTTTTAAGCTATATGCACTTGTTTCTTTGCTTGTTATAGTGTTATGTGTATGTATTTATTGTAACTTCTGCTGCCCTGTTGGCCAAGTCTCTCATGAAAGAGATTTTAATCTTAATGAGATGTTTACCTAAATGAATAAAGGAAAATGATAATATATATACTTCTTCCTAATGACCCATTTGTTAAGCCCTGGTCTTTGATTTGCTTTGAATGACAGCCTACAGTAAACCCAGCGCGCTACAGCTATAGTCCTCCACAAGTTGGAACAGCTTTGAACTTTCTCAGCTGGTTCACTGATGCACAAAAATCAACATTTATCAGCAGCCAATCTAATCTTTTTTTCCTCAATATTCTTTGATCACACAAGGTGTTATTTGATTTATGGAAAACTGTGAGCTGCACTTTAAACAAACGCACAAAAAAAAAAATCCCCCCCAAAAAAATATCACTGACTCGAAGATGAAATTGACATTTTAATATAGTGGATTTTGTAATTACCATCTAAATACATGCCACTGTAGTCGTGTTTCAGGTGTTAGGTCCTGGTGCAAAAACATAGGCTTTTCCTGTCCTCAGTGAGTTCAAAGGTTGTAAAAAAAAAAAAACTAAGCCAAAAAATTTAAAATAAATGCTAAACTGTAGCGGCTTCAAAAATACTTCACTTTTTACACGCTTTTGTTGGATTACATTTATATATTTCCTGATTAATCTAAAGTTAATAACACAGTGACAACATGTTTTTGCCCAATAAAAAAAAAGTTTTGGAAGAAAACCCATCTACTGAGTGCTTCTACCACAGGCTGAGACATCCAGTCATCTTTCAGCAAACCATGAATCAATGAACTAAAGAACAGAGCCATTACAATGCTGGAAAAGCTTCAGGGCAAATCACTGTTGGTTCTTAAGTGGCCAAGCCAAAATTTGAATCCATCAGAACATCTTTTGAGAGGCACAAAGAAGACACTTCCCATCCAATCTGATGACGCTAGATGCAGATTAGCTCGGATGAACTGGATAAACCACCCAAATCCAGGTTGAAGAGATTTAACCAAGACAACTCAAAGCTGAAATCAGTAAAACCAAAGTTTCTGGATTTTTTGTTTTTATGCTTTGAGCACAAAAATACTAAAACAATGAAAAAGTAAATCAATATAAAAGCAGCTTCTTGTACATGTAAATTAAAATAGATGAAGTAACACGGGAACGTGGGATTTAAAGAACAGAACAAAAACAGGACAACAGAAATAACTACATATGTCTCAAATGTACTGTAAAATAAATAACTGGTCAACATATAATCTAACATTAGTCATGGACAGAATTGGAGCCCAGAGCCATATTGGAGTTTCTCTGATTATCTGATGTAAAGATGTGAAAAAGTCTAAATCAAAAATCAGCTGCACTGAAGATCTCATGTCACCTGATAAAGCTAATTCTGCATTTTACTCCCATTCTATCCTGTTATTATTATTTTTGTGATTAGAAAGGATTTATTCAGAGAGCTTGGATGTTGATTTGTTGCTGTTTTTTTGTTTAGGACATGTTTTGCTCTCTGGAAAGACTACTTTATTTTGAGCTTTTTAAGTAAATGGTAGAACGTTACAATGACAATGTGCCTCCCAAACATCTAACAGCACAGCTGGACCATCTCCAACAAGGTCTGCCTGACTACAGTGGAATAATGCTTCAAAGGTCAAGGCAGTAGGTCACTTTGGAACAACACATCTATGCTGATAAACACTATTAAAATGATCAATATGCAATTTTTTTTCCTTTATTGCACATGTGTCATGCTATACCCATACAAGTCCTATAATAAAGATGGCATTCTTTCCAAAGGCCAACAATGGGCTGTGATTCCAAAAGATTTCTGTTTCTGTAGAAGTAAGGAAAACGGCCCTCTGTCTGCATGTCTGTCAACATTTTGCTACCGAGTTTATCAGGTCAGTTGCTCATTTCAGGTCACACCGTCTAAAACGTTAAGTTTATTTTGTATATTCTGGTCAATCTGAATGTCAGAAAGGAGGATTATCCAGGATATGCTCACTATGGCTTACTTTGGCTCCACTACATCTGGTTTCACAATGCCAAAATCACTCATTTTGAGGCTTCAAAACAAGTAGCTATGCCCATCTTTTATAGTGTTGATGGCATCAGCCATCTGAAAAAACTGTCTCTTAATTAATACTTTGGAAATGGAAACAAATATATAAAATCTAGCCAAAAAAAACTTTTCTAATGATATTAGGAATCCTTAGCAGACTAGGATATATCTAAACTTATCAAATGCTAATATTTGATATGAGAAGGTGGAAAATGCCAGTATTTGTGGTCTTCTACTTCAGTGAAAACCTCAAGTTTGCCATTTAAAAACAAACAAAAAAACTAAACAAAAAACCAGGTGATGTGGCTTAACAAAAAATAATAATAAACCCCTGCCCACCCCACAAAAAAAAAAAACTTTAAATGAAAAACGTTAACGTTGGTAGAACACTGAAAAAACAAACAAACAAAAAACACTGACAATGTGGGAGTGTTTAAATAGATTTTTTCTGATTGTGGTCAGAAAGTGAACGTTAAGAATCACCAACCAAGTAGGAGCCAGTAGGAACATGATACATCATCTGCTTGGATGGTGATCCCCACTCACTACCAAGCATTTTTAAAATGTTATTGATGTCACATGCTGTATGCTGTTTGGTTGTTTTTGTGTGGTAAATTTGTGTCTTCATTGTAAAAGAATGAAATATAATATATGGTCACAAACAATCGAGGTCAAATGCTATACCCTTTATTAAGTGTGCAACTTTCTATAATCTATATAAGACAATTCTACCTGTAAACAAAATTAGTGACAATGGAAAAAAGTACATGTTTTTGATACCATACTGCATGAGAGGGTACTATCTGATGTTACCTAGAGAAAGAAACAAAAGAAGCTAGCAGTGGGTGATTTTATTTTATGTTATGCTGCACTATAAATTTTTATTTTATTAACAAAAAGAAAAAGCATTTTGCATTTTTTAGCAAATGTCTGCCATGTCTAAACCTGACAAAAAAATGTAAAAATCAAAAAGTTACTAAATGTGGCTCATATGGGTACAGCATAGGACACTTTGTGAAATGGGGAGAAAAAACAATTATAAATAACAGAGGAATTAAACCATATCAGTCACACAATTTCTCACTGTGATCCAGGAGCAAACACTTTAGAAGAGGACCAATACTGATTAAAAACAAAGTTAAATCCCCCTCATTTTGCAGTCATAAATAGATAGATCAACATATAAAGAGTCCAAATTAAACTTTTACATGTGTCTTTTTGACTGTTTAGGTCCGTTAAATCATTCAAAGCACTTGCGAGCAGTTAAATTGGGAGCGTGCAGAGCCTATTCCCAGGGTGCATGTTTTTAACTAGGCACATTATGCATCTGACAGTGATGAAACTGTCCCCTCCTGTTTTAATTTCCTCCTAAAGGCAGACCAACAGAGACTGTATTACCGTAAGAGTCCATTAGAGGGGGATAGAGTTCTTTCATTGTCAGAATGACATTAGGGAGGACAAGTAAGCATAAAGGGAGGAAAAGAACCAAAATAGGAGAACATGGCTAAATGTTAGCTTTAAAGAGCACAGGGGTGATGAAACGATGAAGAGACATGCTATCAAAAATGACAAGGATAAAGTAAACAGAGGAAGGAATGTGGTGAGAAGAAGGACAGACGACAGAGCAGCACTGACTGGTTGTTGTCCTGTATCGCCTCTTCATCTAACATGCACATTTCTTAGCAATCGGCTGTGCATCACCAAGCTTTGTGGCCCCGTTCCCATTGGCGGGCTCGGCAGGGGGTTTGTCGACGCACTGCTCCATCCTCTTCATGACCAGGTCCAACAGCGTTAGAACCGCCTTGTCCACATCTGCTCCTGTCGCTGCACTCGTCTCAAAGTACGGGATCCTGCAAAGAACAAATCTGCAACTTAAACCAATGTTTTTCCAAATGCACCTCACTTGCTCACTTTACCTTACTTTGTATTTGTGTTATTTTCAACCATCATGAATTTAAAAAAAGATTTTTTTTTAAACTGGTCGAAAGGCTGAGGAAGATTTTGAAGTATAACCTGTGGACTATGCATTTTGCATTGAGTAAATTAATGAGCCAAAATAATGTGAATACTGAGTATACCAAGGATGTATTCAGTGATAAGTTCTTGTACTTGTAACCATATGGTAGAAAAGTGCAGGTGTGAAGACCGAAACAACTTTAAAGACCCGTCAATCTGCTAACTGTCTGAAACAGGACCAATCCAGAGAGACAGTGTCGTTCAGAAGCATCTGATCAACAGAACTTTACAGGAATAAATTCTAGGCTGGACAATAGAACTGCAGAAAGACTAGTTTGCAATTCTAGATATCTGCTCACTGTGATATGCATTAAAGAACTTGAAGTGTGTGCTTTACATATGATAATGTTTGGCTTATTGTCAGTTTATTATGGGCATTTGCGGGAGATGTCATGTGTTACTGTAAGTATGGTTAACAACTTCAGGTGGTTAACCAAAGCTGGAAAACACTTGAAGGCTTGAAGTGGTTAGCTTAACCATCTGTACGAGCACATTTAGGATCTGCAGTTTTTGCCATACTTGCATCAACAAAGCTTTTTAGGTTTACTCGTTTATGTCAGAACTTACTTGTATTACTTCCGTGAGCAAAACTTTGTGGGTTTTTACCTCATCTAACAGGAAGTCGTCTGTTGTTACAGAAAAACCATGTACCATCTATTCATAAACATGCAATGTTGATGATCATAATAATCCTAATAATAATTTTCTATAAAAGAAAATTATCAATGCTAACAAAATAAAGTATTTATATCAATCATACATGATGTACAAAAGTGAGTGTTGTTTTCGGCCAAAGCCCCACATGTTTCTGATCCACATTAATGTTATTGTAATGCAATAGAGCAGAACAGAGGTGTAAAACAGGTGGTTATTACAAGATATATATGAGATATGGAGTTATGCAACATCAAAAAATCACTATTATGTATTTGCTTTTCTTATACTCTATCACATCATATTTACATAATGTGTTCTAAAGCCTGTGAACTATTAATGTGGATCAGAGATCTGAAGCACATCAGAATAATTTCTGAACATTACAGTATGTTAATTTAAGTGTCAGATTTTAATTTAGGATTTTGTGCAAATTGTTTCTTGCCTGCACGTGGCTGAGAGATGCATACCTTCCTTTTACTTTTATAAATACCTGCAGCCATACCCGTAATGTAGGACAAAGTGTTTACAGTATTAGTAGCTTGAGGACACGTGGAGGGGTAAGGATCCAACTGTACAAGGTCAAGCATGGAAACAGTGTCAATTGAAATTTAAGTTAATGCAGTTTTTCTTCTAGATAAATAAACATAAACAGTATTTAGTGTGTGCATATAGACTTAAGTATAAGTGCAAGATATAGTTGTAATTGTAAATACCTTAAGTGTCCATTGATATGAAAACAGCTGCTTAGTTTCTACAAGACGTTAAGGAAACAACTTTATTTTTTAATTATAACCATCATGTTTTTAGGGTAATACTGAGGCCAGAAGCTCTTTTGTGAAAGTCAGACGAGAAGTTGCCACCGTGTGCTCTCAGATAAACAGTAACAAAAAAAAATAAAAAAAAATATCAATGTTCAACACCTGAAGTGGTCTTAATATCTATTAATACATACGGTTAATGTACATGACAAATAAACTTGCCCGTATTTTTCGGCCAGCTCCTTGGCCTGTCTCTCCTGAACCTCCCGCTGGTCGGCCAGATCCGCCTTGTTCCCTACCAAAACAATATCTGGGTTCTCACAGTAAGCATTCGCCTGTAGCTGGCCTGAAAATGAATACAGATTAAAAAGTAAATAAATAAATAAAAACTGTGATGTATCAGAGGAACTTCAAACAAACAGAAATGTTTTGTTATACTGCTATTTCATGCTTTCACAATACATTAGTCATCAGCCTTTTACATATTTTAACAGTGAGCTGAACATTGTTGGACTGAAATGTTTTGATAGCAGATTCTAGTAAACATACTCATCCAGTTTCTGACGTTGAGAAAGCTCTGCTGGCTGGTGAGATCGAACATCAGCAGGAACCCCATAGCATCCCTGAAGAAGGCCGTGGTCAAGCTGCGGAACCTGAAACACAAACAGTTTTAAAGAGTACAGATATGACAATGTGTATTTTTCAAAGGGTTTCTAAAAACGTCTTAATTGTATTATACTGCACAACATCCCGAATGTGCAAGCCACCCAATCACATTAACTGCTAGCCTTACGAACAGACGAGGCTAGAATTGATGTGTCCACAGATGCAGTTCTTCTAACAGCCACAAGAAGGTGCTGCAGAAAAAAAAATAGACAATCCTACAATAACTACGTAAACCCAACGTGTGAAACCTGAATTGATTGATTTAAAAATGTTTGGGTACATCATGTTTTTAATTGAGAGCAAATGCCATTTTTCATACCAGGCTGTAAACATGCCTTCAATTTAATGACGAGCTAGGCATTTTAACATGTCTGTTTAAACTTAGGGCTATTAAAAATGCAGTTTGTTGCACTTCCATGCTTCATTTTCCAGCACAGGACGTCACACTTGCCCAAATTAAACTCTCAGAATAGATATTTTACTAATGTCTGTCAAAAGATTTTAAAAAAAGACCTTTGCTGCTCTATATCTGGAGATTGCTGGCTGTCACCAGGTGAAACTGGTCACAAAGACAGTGCTGCACTGAAAACCTTGCACACTGCTAGGAGATTGCCTTAGTCACCCGTAGTGTGCACGGAGGACACCAATGCTTCCATTTTCCACTGCAAGCTGTAGTGTTTTTGTTTTTTTTTTTTTAAAAAGTGTGACACAAATCAGAAGCCCCATTTCATACCAAACACACATTTCGAAAAGGTGCAACTTTTACTTTGAAGGGTAAACACTTACAACCGGTTGGGGAATACACATTTTTTTTCCCTGGTAATGGCTGGTTGCCACATGGTCATGGATTGTTCTCTGGGGGTCTAAACATGACATTCTAACATTTTGCAATATCAGTGTTTAAGCTGAAAATCTGTAGTCACCAACCATTTCCAAAAATCTGTTATTCAGATGAATAATTGTATGAAACCTTCTTGCACAAAACAGAAACATTGATTTCAATTTTATCAATATCAGCTTATAACTTTGTTATAAGTAAAATATATGAGCTGTAATTTCACCTGTGTTTAAGCACTAAATACAGAAAAACAATAGATGTGTGCCATGTCCGTTTCTACCCACACTAGTTAGTAATGGGACTCCCCCAGTTGAAGTGCATATTCTGAGACATGCTTGTGCTTCTGGGTGTGACAACAGCAAGTGTGTAAACATTACTTATGAGCAAT